>NW_024423344.1:76011722-76040623 GCF_017311325.1 Ursus maritimus
TAGGGAAAGACATGCTTTCTTCAGCTTCTCCAAAATGTAACTTCACATATACTCTATACTATAAGACAAATCATAGAAATAGAAATAAAGCCTATTCCTATTATACTTTTATGCTAGTCAGAGAGCAAAATAATTTTTAAATTAATTAATTGAGAGAAGGGCAGAGGAGAGGGAGAGAATCTTAAGTAGACTGCATGCCCAATGCAGAGCCCCATGCTGGGCTCAATCTCATGACCCTAAGATCATGACCTGAGCCGAAATCAGAAGTCAAATGTTTAACCAACCACCCAGCATTTGTTCGAAACGTGTTGGTACTTGCAGGAAGAGTTGCTATGATTCTCCTCTGGGTGGTTCATCAGGACCAACCGAATGCGGAGCTGTTGAAGCAACAGTAAGGTCCTAATGGATGCTTGTTGTTTGTTTCTGTAGCATGACTCCCGAACTGCTAAGAGTCACAATCATGTTTGTATTAAGCAGCCAGTGTTCATCCTTGGGCTCTGAATCGTTAGCAGGAATGAATAGTCATTCTTTTCCATAGTTTCAAAAGCAGTGCTAGGAGACAGCAGGGATCAGAGCCATCTTTTGCTGTGTGAAACTGCATAGAGCGTTAGCTAGAAATTCAATTCTCTGAACTAAAAATACAATGATCTTCTTGTCGCTCTGATGGGTCTTGGAGGTGTCGGGGGTTTGCCTCCACGCCCCTTTACATAAATCAGACTCTGTGCGCCGAAGCTTTGCGACGTCAGCAGGGGGTCCTAGCCTCCTATTCTCCCACTTTTGTACATTGTAGCAACTCCGTGGCATCTCCTTCTGTTTCAGGTACGGAGAGAGACGTCTTCCCTTCGGTGCTGTTGGGTTTGTTTTCCGATCCACACGTGCTGTTTATTCTCCATGTAGTTGTGGGTCTGGAGTCAGTGTGTGAGGCACTGGAAATTTTAATATTTTAGACATGATGATTCCTCTCATCTACAGAGTGTTACAACTATTCAGAGCTTTGGCTTTATTTGATTTAAACCTAATAACAACTGTACGCGGAAAAAGGGAAGTCGGCAGGGTGAACGGTAATGACCTCATTTTAGATATGAGGAAACAGAGTCTTGCAGATGGGCACACTGATCGAGGTATTAGGTGCGGTTCATGTTTGGTGTCAGTGGAAAGGCTGCTTTGCTGAGACGGGCATCTACGTCTTGCTATGCTGCGTTCTTTCCACTGCATTTAACTCGATCTATATCTTTTAATGTAACCATCGGAAGCCCTTTTATTCAGATGACAGGACTTGAAAGCAGAGTCTGCATCATAGCGTGAGCTTTGATCAAACGCACTTATAGATTCCTTTATTAGTCTGAGCAGATTGCGGCTTGCAGCTCGCGTCTTTTTATGTTGATAATTCACCTGGGAGCTGAAGGAGTCGCACTGACTACATCCCGTTGGGGGGCCGGTTCTTATCCCAGTCTTTCTTACCCAAACCGTCAGCCAGGGGCCCTTAAGCAGCACAGCACTTTTGGACTCCCCTTCCTCACTGCATCTTGGAAAGAAAAGGAGGAGAAGCAGAAAAGGGAGAGCAAGAAAAGAAAGAGAAATTGGAGAGGAAGATCTGGAATCAAGTGAGGATTCTCAGCAAGGCTTTGACGAATCAGTCGTAGACCGAGCCGCTGCTCCGGCCGTCCCCAGGCAGCCCCAGGGGACGAAGACAATTCTGGGTGATGCTCCTGGAGATGGAGTCAAGGTAACACTGGCTTCCAGCTCACGACTTGAGCGAAGGCGGTCTGAGAATAGCCCTCGTAAGCCGTTTTGGTAAACCCCAGTCTGCAGGATGCCAGGCTTCGCTCCCTGCCATAGTCTAACTTTCCGGCGTTCCCTGCCTCTCCAGAACATTTGCTCCCTCCTCTCTGCTTTAGTCTCGTCCCTCAGGTCGCACATCTTCTATAAGGTTGCTGAGGTCTCCCCATTCCTGGGGATTTTTGTGCGTCAAGTTTGCTCCCACGTCCCCAGCACAGGGGTTCAGAGGAGGAAGCGCGGTAGTTGGTAGCGGATAAGTCTTGACCCCTAAGAAGCTGCCAAACTATATATTTTATACAGATACACAGACATTTAAGAATGTTTATGATCTGGAATAATTCACGAAGAAAACCCAAGAGTGATAATATCTAGGGCATTTTTTTGAGATGATAGTCAGAAGTGTAGTCTGCCTCTGATTACAAGATAAATGTGTTCATAAATTACTTCTGTAATTGAGAATTATTTTTAAAATTTGATACCGCCCCATAAATACAATTTAAATGGAATATTCTATAGGGTCAAATTAATTACTCCAAGCATTTATGAAAAGATCTGTCAATTTCACTGACTCTAGAGCATTTTCACCTTCAAATAATAAGTAACCTGTTGTGTATTGTACACCACTAGCCCTCACTTCTCGAAGGAGCCTTCCACCTCCTGTCACATGATTCCAACTGGTCACCACGAGTTTTGGCAAACGCTTGTGATGCTGTTCTCTTAACATTCTCAACATCGTGGCCTTCACATCAGGTGCTTTTATTTTGAACATAAGTGAAAAATGATCAGTATGTGGTGGTGGCTGCCAAGGAGTCCTACTTGCTGGTGGTTTCTTGTTCATGTTGACAATTAAATGATATGTTTTAAAAAATATGGCAGCCTAGTCAGAGCCTCATCCTTATTCCCCAGAGGATTTACACCAGTTGTTCGAGGAGGAATGGAAAGTTCTGGAGGTACTCTGAGTAGACTTAGTATGACTGACTTCCGGTACTTTTGTGAGAGCCCCTTATTTCTTCCAGGATCTCAGTTTTCTGTGTCTCACCAGATATCATTTTCTTGATGGAATAGCATCTTCAGATTACTTCATTTGTGGAAAAAATACAAAGAATTTGAATTAAGTCACAGTTTGAAAACAAGTTGCATGGAGCCTCGAGTTACTAACCTTCCATTGTTTGTTTTTAACAATTATTCAGATATCTATCTGTTCTATCTAAATACGTACATTTTTCAGTTCAGTCCTACTTTCAGGCGCCTTTGAAAATAATCCCTTCAAAACTATGCACATTTAATCCACCACTTTTTGCCCTGATTTCCCCACACCACAGAAAAGTGACTGGCAGGCACTTAGGCCCATGTGGAACATGCTTGTTTTGCTATGTTATGTCATTTATGTAAAGTGAAAACTTTTGAAACTACTAATTCTAAGTGGAAAAATAAATGGTATAATATGATTTTCACACATTTTATATGAATCAACTGGTTATAGGATGATTTTTTCTGTGTAGTTATTTGAATGCTATATTCATTTTAAAGCCATCTGGTGGGATGACGAAGGGAGAAACAAATCTGTCAGAGTCAGTCCAAGCGCTGCCAGGGGCGCCGTTTCCGAACACAGACGCTCGGAGCACAGGCAAAGTCAGCGCTGGGGAATGGCTGGCCCCCGTTTGGGAAAGCTTTCGCGGTGAAGTTTCACTGTCCTTTCAGACAGATTCTGAGGGCTTTGGAAAGTTCTGTGGAAAGGCAGAGAAAGAGTCCTGTGAGGTGGGGCTCCCTTGAAGCAGGGCCTCACGATAACTGTTGCTGGGAACTATGGAAGAAGTTGAGAGAATTTGACATGGCGTCAGGATGAGAAGGCAGACCCTGGAAGACTTCTGGTGACTTACTCAAGATTAGACAGGCAGGAAGGGAGAAACAGAATGGGATCTTCAGCTTCCTCCCAACTACCCACACGATATGGTAGCTACTGTCTTGCGTGTGTGCGCGTGTATGCACATGAGAGCACACGTGTGCACGCGTGTGTGTGAGACACGGAGATCGGGACAGAGATCCTGAGAGAAATAACAAGGGGCTCTCACAAACGATAAACCCCAAATCCTAAGGAAATATACTTTTCCTACTTGTGTTGGTTCACTAACAAAAAAATTACAAGAATTATTTTCTTTACCATCATCACTAGTGTGTTTTTCACAGGATGGCCTAGATTTCATGGTGCGTCTTCGTAAAATATATGATCTTTGAAGGAGCCCCTCTTACAGTGCTGAGAATCGCAAGATTAACATTTTACCATAACATTAAATAAAATCAGTTGGAAGAAAGATTTATTATTTCATTAATCTAAAATAGTACAGTAGAGAAAAGATAATAAAAGTAAGAGCAAGAAACTGTTAAAGTTTTAAGCACCTTCCACTTTTTTTACATCTTCTAAGACAAGACAATGGTATTAAAGCCCTTGGCTCTTATTAGCACAATAAATTAATGGTTTATAACCTTTGTTTTATTACTCAAGGAGCACTTCATAAATCAGCTCTAAGTACAAGCTAGAAAATAGCCTATAAAATTATTCTTTCTCTCACATCCCTTCCCTTTCTCTAGAATTATTAATGTTGAAAATAATAAACGTTAGGGATCTTAGCGCATCTCTTGGTACTATGTGCATTATAAACTGGGAATTACTATATCCATGCACGTATATTGATTTTCTTTTTTCTCTTGTACTAGACACATACGCATACATATATATGAACACATTTTTGTTATGAAAGTAGTATTTATTCTTGATAAGAAATTTGAAAAATAGAGAAAATTAAAGAAGAAAATACAGATCACCCATCACTGAACTACCCAGAGATAAGTACTCCAAAGGTTGGGTGTGTATTCACTGACTCAGCTTTTAAAAATAACATTACAAAGTCTGATTCCTGGTCAACGTATCTCTCTCTTCTTTCACTCTGAACTTCGTTGAGGAAAAATATTATGTTTTCTTTTTTCATATATATGTTCTCATGTGTGTGTGTGTGTGTGTGTGTGTGTGTGTGTGACTATTACATTCCCTACAGGGTCTGGCACATAGTAGACACTGAACGTGTTTTTGTTGAATGAATGAATGAACCTACTTATTACTACGTTTTCTCTTTGGAAATGAAGGTGTCCACCACCAAGCCTTCCTGACACATATGATCGCTTCTTCATACCTTCCTCTCAGCTTCCTTGCACCAAGGCTCAGTATAATATCTGGCACTCAATAATTGCTAAGGGAAAAGCAGCTGTGCCTATTCCTAACCCATCTCTCATCTCTCAGAAGTCTACTTCATTTCCTCTAGCTCCAGACTTCCTGGTTGATTGAGCCAACAGGCATTTATTGAGCACCATCGGTGTCCCTGAAGTTATACGAGGCAATAGGGTGCAGTGCAAGGGCAGAATGCTGTGGCCCTCTTCCACAGGCTTGCAGGCTAGCGGGGTCAGGAGGGAGGGGAAACCACAGTAAACTAATAAGGAGGACAGGTTGGGATCCACACTGGGAAGGAACCCATAAGGACCCTGGTTTAGATAGGCGGGTGTCATGAAGAGCATCTTTACAATGAACACGTGGGAGCTGAGATGTGAAGACTGAGGAAAAGGAAGCAGGGTCTGGGGCAGGAGCCGAGTGTACCAACCCCGGAGATGAAGTTAGCTGAGGGCTGGTGGGCAGGGTGGCCGGAGCACCAGGAACCGGGAGACAGGGGAGAGAACAGTGCCATGGGGCAGTGTTTCTCAACCTTATGTTTTCATTATCATTGCACTAGGGAGGAAAAGTAATGAAAGAGTTACTGATGAATTGATTACTGGGAAGGGTAAAAAAGTCTTAGCTCTGACAGTGGCTTGTGGTCCTCAAAGCTCAGTCCTCCTGGACAGTAACCACCAACTGCTTGACAGCTACTAAAAAGTGGTGATTCTGTCCATGTCTCATCCAGTGTTCCATCTCGTGCATATCGATCCAGTCGTCCCCAGTTCCAGCGCTATTTAGTCCTGCAGCAAGCCTTTATTATGCACCTATTATATGCTACAAACCTTGTAATAGCAAAGGGTTTTTTTTTTGCTGATCAGGAACCGGTTTCACCCTTTGGGGACACCGAGTCACCACCTTGAAAACGGGGCTTAGCAGGAGCCAGGGGCCACGCCCTTGGGACCTTGGTTGCATCAAAACACGTTCTGTTTGAAGGTCACTGTGAAGCTATCAATAAGCTTCAAAGAGGTTGATGACGTGACCTCACATTTGATGCTTTAAATGTGAACAGATGTATAGCTGGACATTAAGAACAGAGCCGGGAAGCCAGTGAACAGGTGGGGGCAGCAGCAGTGGTAGGCGGGACAAGGGCAGCCGGGACAGGGAAGCGACAGGAGACGACTCACAGTGGCCTTCAATAGATGGGCCTATTAAATCACTTGAAGAGTGAAACCTCTTTTAAAACCGACATTATTAATAAGTGCGAATTTGCCGCGCATAATACGGGCAGATCTCGAGACGATGCAAACACCTGACCCTCTAGGAGTTGGAAGCAGAAGACGGTTCACAAAAATAAATGTAGACGAATCTCAGAGAAAATGTGAACACACCACACAACGGAGAGTTGGGAAATTAGGAAAGCGATGTACGTATCTTTTTTTAATATCTAAACATGCTCTTCAGGACGAACGGTATAAGAGCAAGTGCCCAGGGTGAAGCGCCATGCGTAGTCCTAGCTTGAGAAGTAAAGCAAACCTCGGAAGACACACACGGCAGTGACTTGGCGGACACTGTTGGGGGAGGCCCCCCGCGTGTGTGTGTGTGCGCGCACACACACGAGCAGGCCTTGGACAGGACAATGGGCTGTGATCGCGTGTTCGCTGCCGTTAATCATTTATAGCGTACACATTCCATGAGGCAGGTCATTCTGATTCGTATTATAAAGGTCATTTTGCTGAAAACAAAGCCCGACGGTGGGTGCTCCTTCGATGAATGCAGCATCTTCTCCGCTGCACTCTCCTCTCTGATTCTGAAGCCGATAAGCTTTGTGTGGGTTTCACTTGGGTTTGTTTTTCCCGATGTGCGGCTTTGAGCTGAAGAGGTTTGCTTTCGTCAGTGCTCTTGACCACATCGATGTGATTTCTGTAATGAAGTAATGTGTAGGATCACGCAGTGAGTTATTCACCAGTTAGCTCAGAATAGGAGTTTTTGTTCATCTCTGCTTGCTGTACAGGTCATACTGTTCTAGGTGAGAGTAACTAATTTTCTTAACCTGTAATTATATGTAATTCGAGCCGAACCACCTTCCTCAAATACCGGAAGCTGTGGTACTCTGTTCGATGTGTGTGGCTGTAATTATCTTCTCCGTGTTGAAGTTAAACTTCGAGAATAGTCTATTTATAACAAAGAGAACTTGTATTTTAGTATAAATGTACCCTCAGAGGATGTTTAAAAATACATTTAGAGCCAGGCTGAACATTAGAATATTTCTATTTGGTAGTTTTTCAAAGCTACCATGAAAATGTAAAGTATTGAAGTATTAATAATAAAATATGCACGCATATAGTAATGCCCATCCTTAGAAATTGAATGACTCAAAGAAGCAAATAAGGGAAATATGTTAATTCAGCCTGGAGAAGGTGAATTTTAGTTAAAGGCTTGTTTTACTGAGCTGCTTGAAAGGATAGACCATATTCTATTCTTCCTTGTGGTCCTAGAGCCTGGCAACATGCCTGGTATCAGGAAAGCCCCTGGCAAATGTTGGGATGGATGGATGGTTGGATGGTGCGTTGGATAAATGAATGGATGGGTGGATGAATAGAGGGATGAATGGGTGGGTGGGTAGGAATAGAGGGAGGGATGGATGTGTACATGGAAGGATAGAGGGATGATGAAGGAGTGGATGGGTGGGTGGATGGACGGATGAATGATTAAATAGATGGAGAGGACAGAAAATTGGTAGGATAGATGGATGAATAAATATAAGAGAGGAAAACTATAAGGTACAGTATGCCTGAGAGTATGTGAAAATGACACAGAACCAGGAATAAGTGCAGGACTGTTCATGGTGGGCATATGGAAGTGTTGGGGTTTGGAGCTGTTTCTGTTTGGAAGAGATTACCTGGTAAGCACAGTAAGAGCTTTGCATGGTAAAAGTAGAAAGAACAGTGCTTTAAAGGAACACAATGACATTCTCAGCTCTGCAGGAAGGAAAATGAGGCTTATGGGAGAGTGATGCAGACATCAAAACACATAAAAGAAAAGTGTGTTGTTCAGAATCTTGTCAAGAAAGCTGTTTTAAAACTGGGAACAGACCTACTTTGGTAGGGCACTTTAAGAGATACTGGGCATATTTTTGGAGTGCTAATAGTACAGTGAATGATGGCCAGTTTGATGCAACTATAACATATCTTGTCTTTAAATGAGAAGTATTTATTAGAATAATGCTAATGTTTTTAAAGTAAGGGATATTAACATTTTCTAGGATTCTTTATCAGTAATAATGACAATAAACCATTTTTGCAGCCAAAAAAAGCATTCACCATAAAGTATTAGTAAATGTATGGTAATTATTAATAAAGATATTTCAATAATTATAGACACAGATAGAGAGGGAGAATATCCGACATAACACTGACAGCAGCAGTTACGTTATTCAATACGAATTCCATACATAAGAATGCCATAGGCCCTTCATAGTGTCTACAGGAGTCTTGCATCGGTTTTCTGTTCTCACAGAGTGTGTGGGAAGTTGAAGTAACAGTAAATAACACCTATTTTAGAAGAGTAGAATGTGTGAGCTCTTCAGAGATTAACAAAAATCATACTGTGGAGGGCTTTGAATGCTAAACCCAAAGGTATACATTTAAGCTTCTAGGCAATGTGGAATCCCTGAAGGTTTCTGGGAGTTTAATAAATTGGAGGCAATGTGCAAGGTAAGTCAAAAGCAGGTAAAGAATTTGAGGGCGAGATAAATTCTAGATTTTGGTGTGCAATAATCTTATGTGGGAAATGTGGTGGCACCAGAAATATGCAAAGTTAACATGTTTGTTTCTTGCTCTTTTCATTAGATACATTTTTACAAAATGAATGAGTTCAAATAGTTTAAACAGATTTAATTTTTTAAATGTATTTATTTATACAATATTTTTATTTAAATTCAATTAGCCAAGGTATAGTACATCATTAATTTTTGATATAATATTCAGTGATTCATTAGTTGAATATAACACCCAGTGCTCATCAGATCACATGCCCTCTTTAATTCCCATCACCCAGCTACCCCATTCCCCACCCACCTCCCTTTCTGCAACCCTCAGTTTGTTTCCCAGAGTCCAGAGTCTCGTATGCTCTGTCTTCCTCAATGATTTCTTCCCATTCAGTCTTCCCTCCCTTCCTCTATTGTCCTCTGCACTGTTCCTTATGTTCTGCATATGAGTGACACCGTATGATAATTGTGTTTCTCTGATTAACTCATTTCACTTAGCATAATACCCTCCAGTTCCATCCATGTCGATGTAAATGTATTTGAAGTGAACTGTTTTTTAATATCTGAGTTCATGTTATAATTCATGTCCGGTAAAATCTCTCCTGAAATTCTGCTTTCTTCATTTTAGTGTTCCATTTGCTTTTTTCTCCTTCACCTTAATAGATGTAACTTAAGATCTTTCTATTTGTCCAGTATCGTCCTAGCCCACACGTATCTCACAGTCAAGTTGAATATTCAGACAGGTGTACAAATAATGACAAAAACAGGAACTCAGTGATATTATAGAGGCATATACGAGGTGCATTAGTGACACGGGTATACTATGAGAATGAATTCATTATTTTAAGGTACACACTAGACTCAGAGTTCACCAAGCCATCTGTGTTTTAAAGGGTGGATAGGAACTTACCCAGTAGATGATTTAGAGAAAGGTATATGGAATACGTTCAGCCAGAGGAGAAAAGCAAGCTCCCACTCCGGAACAGCAAGCAATACGATATAGTTCGAGAATAGATACATCTGAATGCATTGAATAAAGCCATACTATAAAAAGTCTAATAAACATTTCAAAAGAGTTTGAACATTATCCTGAAAATCGCGACCCGCTATTAAATGACATTAGGCAGGAAAGGAACATGAGCTTGATGTTTAGAAAGATCACTCTGAAGGTAGTTTTGCCCATGGCTTCCCAGCCAGTGAATGGGGGACATTCCTACAAGGGCGAGGCCAGTAATAGCTTCCTCCTGCGGGAATCCCCTGGTTGCCATGGAAACCGGGAGTGTCTGTCCCTCTATCCCTCCGCAGGAGGGCCACCTCTGCCGGCAGGCTTGCCCCCACCTCCTCTTTGTCTGCCCCTCCGTGACTGGAGGCAGCCTTCAGTGACGATGAGGAGGAAAGGGAGAAAAGGGAGAAGAGCATCTTCACAGGTCCCTTTGATCTCTGTCTAGTGCAGCCTCCAGGCCACCTACACGCCATGGAAGGGCCGTCCAGCAGCTGTCTGGGCTCCCCCAGCCCCCACCTCTAAAAAATCCCTGAGAACTGTAGCAGGAATTGAAGCTTCCGAAGTCATCAATGACAATTTTGTTTAATCTTTTAAAATCTGTCACTTCAAAAAAAAAAAAACCTAATGGTTTTCTAATAAAAATAGCGATGACTATAATTCACAGATGGTTTACTTTTACAGAGTCAGAATGACATTAACATTTTAATCTCAGATCAGAACACTCTGCATCTAGGGAGAGCACAGGGAGAGGGCTCAGTAGGAGAATGTTTTAACCTCTCCTTCTCTGTGGTTGTGAGAAACATCGTTTGATAAGAGAATGCAACCAAAACAAAAAATGTAGGTGATTGGAACATTTGGTTGCATTCAAATGAATCCAGATTTATTGGGTTTGGTACAGCACAGTAAGGCACGGACGATGGAGTAACTTGACATGAATTTATTCCATAGAAAAAAATTAAGATGGCCAACACTTTTCTCCTGGTCAACATCATTAAGAGACAATAAAAATATAGAATCCTTGTGATCTTGTCTGGATTTTGCTGGTTAAAAAATATTCCTAGATTTACGTCCCAGTAATCCTTAGCCTGAGTGATAGCAGAGGATTTAAGACTACGATGTGTTATTTAAAATAGTTTCTGACAAAGAAATCCAAAATACTACTAAATGATGGATCTCATTCTTTATGGAAAGAAGGAGCATTTGCTATAAACATGATGTCTCTAAAAGACCAGCAAAATCAAACAAATGTTAACATTTCCAATGAGTATCTCCAAATATTGCCAATCCACAAATAAATTACACGGTAAAATATATGTATATATAAAGAGCGAATGAATGAATGAATGAGTCGGCCCATTGGATAAGTGTAAAGTATACCCAAGTAGCTGAATGAAGAATTTTTTACCCCATCTGAATGTTATGGCAGCACAATACCCAAGCCAAGCCCACAGAGTCTTTAGCTGTGCCTTAGTGGGACACTTGTCATGGAGATCCAGGCTTCTGTCCCCTCCTCCTCCCACTGAACCAAAAGCCCAGAAGCCTCCCTCATTTACAAAGCCTTTGGTGTTACCTCCGGAGAATTGCCACGGGCACAACTATACCAGAGCCTCGCCAGGAGCTTGGGGAGCCGGTCTGTCGCTCGGGCTCCCAGAGGGGCGTCTGCCTGTCTAACGCTGCACCTTCTCCTCACATGCCCTGTGCCTCTCGTTCCCGCCCAGCTCCTCCCTTGCCACTCCACGGATCTCAGGATCCTGCCTGCAAGACATGCCGATCTGTCATGTGAAGCACTCAGACCACTCCTTAATGACCCACCTTCGGGTCCTGTGAAATCTCTAATACATTGTGAGGAAACCTACCGCATCCGTATTTACGCCCCTTCTAATTTAGCCTCCACATGTGAACTGAAAACTGGACGCTCCTGAAAATACTCTGTTAGGAGGTTTCACTTTTTCTCACTTCCTTTGTCTCAGTGGGGGAGCAGGGCTAGCTGACTCATTGCTCCCCAGGCTTCTGTCTTACGTCTATACCATTTGTAGACCATTTTCACCCCACTTTTCTTTTGTCGCCCCCATCATTTGTTCTATCACCCACTGGCTGCCATGACTTATCTCCAGTTTGCTGAATGACTTAGGGTCTGGCTTCTGTTTTCATTGACCATCATAACTTATTTTCATCCTTGAAGACATTATCATCCATTGCAATGACTCATCTTATACCAGGACTTCACAATTCCTTATGTTCTGTTTCTAATCTGAATCCACCCTCCCCACATCCCTACCACTTGTGAAGTTCAAGAATATATCTTCATATCCTTCAGGAGATGTAAATATATGTGCATAATGGCAAATATGCAATGCAATATAATAAGAGAAATAAGGAATCATTCATAGGGTGTTCTGGGAACACAAGCGAAAGTCATCCAAGGCCTACTAGAGGTGGATAAATGGGTCTCAAAGATCTAATAATGAAAGTGGAGCTTGATTTCAGTCATGAAGGATAAACAAGAGTTGGCCAACAGACAAGCAACAGTGGTTGAATATTCCAAACCCAAATTGTGATGACATTATATTGTCCCACCTCACCGGGTACCTCCCAGAGCCAAGCCCAACAACCCATTCTTCAGACGGTTTTAAGAAGGAACTTTGTAAATTTCAAATACAATTTCAAAAGTTATTTTTATGAAATTCAGGGGATCCTCTTTAGTCTTCAGTGGATCCACATCGTTCATAGAAGAATGTCCAGGTTTTCCTGGAATACTCTTCACGATGTGGCCGCCAGTTACATGTGTGGCCTCTTCCCTCATCACTGCTCACGCAGCTGCACCCCAACACAGTTTTCTGCCCCTTGCTGTTCCCAGGCTGCTTTTTCTATTCCACACTCATCTTCTCCCTATATCCCTTGACACCCTGGAGAATTCGTGCCCATCCTTCAAAACTACATGGCTGAGATAACTTGCTTTTCAGCGAATCCTACCTAACTTCATCTCGATCACCTCTTCCTCTTTGGTGTCCCTTAGACATAAATGTCATTTTTTGCTCACTGCTGATCTTCCCCAGGAAGCTTCTCTTTAAGGACAGTATCCTCCTTTGTATCCCCAGCATCTAGCACAATTCTCAAGATAAACCTACTTCAGTGTTTTGAATGGCTGTTAGAAACATCACTCTAGGGGATCTTTGTTGTCCTGTCCAACTCCCTTTTTGTCCAGCCAGGGTCCCCATTTAATTAAGAGAGTGGAACTAGAATCCAGTTGTCTTAATTCCATTCCATAGGTCTTTTCCCCATGTCTAGCACCCCCCATAGATAAGTTCCCCTAGCAATCATCACTGACTCTACCCATTGGGTCGTATTGCTGGTTATCACTTTTCGGGACTTGCATTTTGGGACCCAGGTTTTCATGCATTTTGCCTTTGGGATTCAGTTTCCCACAATGATTTGCAGACCACAGTCAGTGATGAACAGAAAGATGCCATGCTCCCTCCTTCCCAGTGCCTGTCTCACAGATTTGTTCCGCGGCGCTCACAGACAGTACCAACTGTTCTTCCTGTTGGCTGCCAAAATAAGTCAGCAGTTGGGAAGGGGGGAAGACTATGAATTATGGAAAATAACTAGGGAGAGAGAATGGCAAAAACAATGGGAAAAAAGTAACAAGTCTGTAGTCCCCCCACCCAGGTGACTGTCTCAAATTTCAGCAAACTACAAGGAAACTAAACGAAGAACCACATCCGGTCAACCAGAAGCCTCTGAAACAGGACAGTCGTTGAGAACTTTCCCCATTGATCTGACTCACCAGCCTGCCCGGCATCCTGCAAGACTCAGGCCCCAATCTCTAGCACAACCGTGTGTTTCATTAAGACGGCAGATCACGGCGGAGGGGGCACCTAGATGGAAGGATGGGGAGTGACAACATATGTTTGGAATAGACTCAGTTTCCATATGAAAAGGTTCCTAAACCACCTCTGGCCGTTCTGGAGACAAGTCTGACCTATAAACCCTTCCAGTACCTAATGGCGTGTGCATATGTGCAAGCTTCGGGTGTCATGGTGATGTATGCTGGAGCAGTGGGGTGTTAGCATTTTAACGTCCCCATCTCACGCTTGGGAGCACACGCGTTAGTCGTCTCATCTTGGTGGCGTTTGTCTCAAGTGCTAAGAATATGATTATGAACATATCACGAGGTGTGCCTTAGCAGTAGTTTTTCTTAATCTAGCAGCATATCACCTCGGAGCTCCGGCGGCACCTCATGTTGGTATTTACCAGGCTCCCCTGCAATTATTTCTGCCGCTTCCCCTCCGAGCCTGCGAGCATTTACATTGCGAAGGGCATTCCTCACACCTACCACAGTTCTGTGAATTCTTAGAAAATACACACAACGCACAAGAAAATTATTTTAAAAATGCATGGATGTGGCTTATTGTTTCGTGGCTTGAAGACTTCCCTTTGGCAGCTGTCCTCCTCAGTAGCACTAGCTCCCATTCCACTGTAGCTTTTGTAGAAGCTGTTTGGAACACGCTTTTTAAAAATGCTGGAGAGAAATGCTCATTGTATTGCTGTTTACAGAATCACCCGGAAGATTATTGCTCGTAGATGACTTTGTTAAGACTTTTTACTTTTGTGCCGCGGCTCTGTAATTGTGGCTGTATAAACATTCAATTTATAATAACATACAGCGTCGTGGGAAAAAATAATGGAAATGAAACAATTTTGCGTGTCAGCTTTATGGGGTTTGTTGGTCTTTTTGTTTTATTGTTTTCCTTTTCATAGACTCAACCTCCCTGCTTTGAGTCGAGGAAAGAAAAGAATCACAAAGGGAGGAGAAGGGTCTAGCTCTGCAACGGGAGCGTTCGTTGGCAGGGTTGGTCTTCCTTCCAGTGGAGTCGAGGCCTGTGTTTCTCCTTGGTCCCGCACGGTGCAGCCACCACAACCCTCATTGTGGGCATTTGCAAACATTCATGACAATGTGTGCACACAGCAAGCACACGTATTAGAATAAAACCTTTGGGATTGCGAGTCAATGTAATAGCATTTAAAAAAAATTCAGGAAAATATACTGGAATTAATTTTGTTAGCTTTGTTTCTTCTAACCCTCTTCTGGAAAAATCTCTCGCCCGCCTATTTTCCCATCATCATTTTTGGCACCTTCATGCTATTTAATGTCTCCCTGCTGTTTGTGTTTCAGATGGGAGTCCGAAAAGTGTTTCTAAAATACTGGCACGCCGACCAGCTCAACGATCTGTGCCTACAGCTGCAGAGAAAAATCATAACCTGCCAAAGAGGTAAGAGTGCACACGCACCTTTCCGAACCTCTTTGAGTTGTGAGATACGGAATCATTCAGTGCGCCCCTGAGTCGGAATGTCAGTGGGATCTGTGCTCCAGTGGGCCCCTCCGTCCTTGCGATGACACGACATGTGGGCAGCGTCCGGGAGCTGAGCCAGCACCGTGGCTCCCTTTGCTCCTTCCCGGACTCAAAATCAGCATATGCATGCACTGCTCCTACTGCATCCGGTAGTCACTCCCTCTGAAATTTTATGTCAAATGTTCACCTCGCTCACAGTTGGGAATCTTAGAATTTACAGAGCCACCACCTCGCAAACTTTCGTGCTTGTCGATCTGTTGAGAGAGCACAGAACAGGAAGCTGTACCTTGAATCCTCAGTGGGAACCCCCCACCCCACGTGGCCCTGGGGTGCAGCTAGGAGCCAGATGTAGACCGTTTCCGTCAGCGTCACCGGAGTGCTGGGATTTTATGTAATCCTACCTGTGCCTTGGGAAGATCCTTGACTTTTATCTTTCCTTTATGAAGTGACAATAATATTGGAGTATTATCTTTCATAGCAGACAGCAGCAGCATTTTATCATTGGGAGAGATACCGTGTAGAATTTTTTCCCTATAAAAACCCAAGTGACCATTGAAAATGGGTACATTTAAAAAAATCTTAAGTAGGCCTCACATAAAATATATATACCCTTAATAACATTAATTTTTAATTTGCTTGGTGATTTGATTATATTATGTATCATAAATATGATATTTAAAGAAAGGTCAAAGAAGAAGATGTTATAGGCTATTTGGGGGGAACCTGTTGTAATGTTGTAATGCAATTTCCTGGTATGTCCGGAAATGTTAAATACAAGCACAGCTCGTAGGATGCAGAAATCGGTTTTATTCTGTTCAAGCCACTGTCCATTGAGCCCCTGCATGAACCCTCCAAGGGGGTCCCGTCATTTTCTGGTGATAAAAAGCCCTGCTATGCTCCGGTGCCCCAGACTGTCTCCATCAGAATTTTACAGGTCCAGTCCAAAAAATGCTCAAAATTCAGAATTACCTTCCAAGGTAAACCATCCCTCTTGGCCACCTCAGGCCCTGCGGGTGGGGCCTGGGCGCGGCTCTCACCCTGTCTCCTCGGTGTGTGCAGCCCCCTGGGGCTGGCGACAGAGAGGGAAGAGGAGGGGACAGGGCAGCTCTTCCGTCTGACCGGCACCTATGTAGTCTGGCATTGGGCTTCTCTGACGGGGCTGCAGGTGTTCAAAGGCCCTTGGCCTACGCGGGAGTGCATCGGCGGGCTCTTCGGCACGGCGCACCTGCGAAATGGCCCGACCTCTCCTCAGGACTTGTCATTCCCCCCCAGCCTCTGGACCCCCACGAGCACTCTGGCC
The DNA here is from genome assembly GCF_017311325.1 of Ursus maritimus. NCBI lineage: Eukaryota > Metazoa > Chordata > Mammalia > Carnivora > Ursidae > Ursus > Ursus maritimus. The sequence continues at coordinate 76,028,127 of NW_024423344.1, forward strand.
TCAGTGCTCTGGAATAAGCCCCTCGAAATGACTCCAAGCAGACGTCTCTTTCTTGACAAGTACATCTAGTGCCTGAGAAACACGGTATGGGACCCCGGCACGGTCCACCGTGTCCTCCAGACCCCACGGTCACATGGCTGGTTCTCCGTGTGGGCTCCTGAAGCCACTGTCACCAGCTGGGAGGTCAGCAGTGGTGTGGGAAGCCTCAGGTGATGGAGGGAGTTCACGCCAACTCTAGGCCACTCTTGCTCCTCTCTGGGTTATGTCGGTCTGGTCTTAACTTCATTCTTCATGAGCGTAGGGAGAGGCTGGGGTCCCAGGTCGGTTTGCAATTCTGTGTTAGGGCTCAGCCCCACCAACCGCTGTGCCCTGGGAGCCCCTGCAGGGTCAGCATCACCTGGGAGCCAGTTAGAAATGCAGAGTCTCAGGCCCCCACCATCTCCAGAATCAGCATCTGCACTTGTGGCCTCAGCTAGACCTGGGATAGGGGACCCCATCACCAATACCAGTGCCCTCACCCCTGAGCTATGGAGCCAACGGAGAATCCCATTTACTATCATGTTATCTATACATACGACGGGATCTCAGATTCTCCTGGAAATTTTCCTTCAGTACAATGAGAAGAACGTGTACCCCTTTTTCCCTCAGGGATGCCCACTAGAAACATCTCCCCTATTTAATGGCAGAGATTAATCTGACCTGTTGACCTGAAATGGAAGAAACAAGCAGAAGTCTAGGTATTCCTTCACATTTAAAGAGAAAAATTGAGACAGGTCTTAAAAAATGGCATCACAATAAAAACCATAATTTCAGATTGCATAAATGGAATAATGGATATAAAATATCTTTAAAATTACAGGCTCTTAAATGCAAAGCATTAATTATTGATTTTTATTTTTACATCTCTTGGAACAGTCTCTTCAGTACTTTATGCTGGTGTGAAATTTACTAAACATTTATACAATCTGGAGTTATTTACTGTTTTTCAAGCGTTCTCATTTTTCCTTTGTACATGTTGGGGGCAAGAAAGCTGTAACTTTAAGCATTTTAATATTCAGTGACTCCTAATGGAAGTTGCTTCCTGACCCTACACGCTCATTTTGTCCTGGATGAAGACTGTCTTTAAAATCTCAAGGCCGTAAGTGTCAGGAAAGCCAACTTTTAACTTGTTGAGAACAAGTATCCGTTATCGATTGTGGCAAATTTATTTTTACGAGTCGCCTCTTCTTCAAGAAAGCAATTTTTAGCAGCTGGTATATCATTTTTACAGAATGTTTAAAGGCTGCCAGTGTGAAGTGTGGGAAGACGGAGTCCCCGGATGGGCCCCCGGTGGATGGACATGCGGTGAATAGCTCTGCTCTGACAGGGTCAAAGAAGTCTGTCATAGCCACATTAATCTTCCCTTTATTCCAAAAGATTAAACATCTTGAATACACCCTCACCTTCACCCTTCCAAAAGTCAATGTCTCAATTTTTTTTAATGTAATAGGAATGAGCGAGCAAACCGACCAATTTGAGCTCCTCTGTCTCTCTCAGTTGCCCAAGGCACGGTTAACCCTTCTGCCTTTTATATTCCTGGAAGTCTGATCGTACTTTCACTGTTTAATCTTTTTTCCCGTTAGTTAGTTCAGCATGACTGTTTTACAGTGCACTTAATACAACTGCATTCCAAAGCAACTAAACATTTAGTATTGCCATTTGGGGGGAAAAAAGAAAAAAACAAAAAAGCCTTAAGCATTTTAGATGTCTGCCTGCTATTTGCCTCTGGAGCCATAATAGTGGAAAGTTGTGTTCAGCTTTCCGCCTTCTAATCAAGTAAAGGCATCGAAATGAGTATCCTAGATAAGCCGCACGTTTATTCTTCTATAACCAGGGAACATTTTAAAGCGCTTAATGCTTTACAGGCCTTCCCCCTCCCACTATAAACAAAAACAAAATGTTTGTTACACACATTGGTTTTTCCCTGAAATTATAGATCTTGGAATTCAGCAGCTCCTGCTAACCTTAGAAACTCAGAACTGGAAGGGGCACCGTGCTAAGGTCAAAAGGCCCACCTGGGAATTTGCCCCTCTTCACAGCCCCCGGGAGAAGGGGCCATTTACCCTCTCGGACGCGCTGACTCCCTCTCTCAGGAGACGGCCCGATCCATTTACACCCTGTCTCGTCGTTGGAAAGTTCTTCCTCACGTTGATCACTAATACGCTTCCCTGTGACTTCTCCGTTGCTGACCTGCTCTCTGGGCAGCGTCTGGGTGGTCCAAGGCAAGGGAATGAGTTTGGCTGCCTAAGCACGGAGATTTGAAACCTGGCTCTATCGTTCATTGGTCGTGTTTACCTGGAGGAATTTTCTTAGCTTCACTAAGCTTCTCTTTCTCTGGGTACAAAATGGAGATAATGGTTTATGAATTATCGCTGAGTTTTGATATGAAATGGTAGAGTGTCTGACATATGGAAGTGCCTTTAAATGGTGGGCATTATTATTTCTGTTTTCAGGTCTTACCATTTGTTACAGACATAGTCATGATTTCAAAGTCTGTTCACTCACTCACTTCTCCCGATTTTTACACATTTTTCTAGCTAGTGCCACTGCCCTGGAGAGCAGGAAGGATGTCCTAAATTCACAGTCTCTTTCCAGAGTCCTAAATGCGTTGTTCGTTTTTCTAGGAGTTAAGTCATAGTCTTTTTTTTTTTTTAAAGATTTTATTTATTTATTTGACAGAGATAGAGACAGCCAGCGAGAGAGGGAACACAAGCAGGGGGAGTGGGAGAGGAAGAAGCAGGCTCATAGCAGAGGAGCCTGATGTGGGGCTCGATCCCATAATGCTGGGATGACTCCCTGAGCCGAAGGCAGACGCTTAACCGCTGTGCCACCCAGGCACCCCAAGTCATAGTCTTATTAGCAATACATGTTTTGAAGAGGACTTTGACAAGCCTCAGACATTTCTGTTCTACTCGGTTATAATGAGAGATGAGCCCTAAAATGGTCCGGTTGGAGCCACGCTGCAGAATTCTCTGGGGTTTGGACCTGGTTCCTCCCCACTGATTTTCGTCCAGTCCAGCTCATCCAGCAGGTGTTACGAAAAGAAGCGTGGATGTCTCATTCCTAAGCTTATGGATTTTGCCTCTTCGTGTTACCGTTGCTGAATTTAGATACCTTTTCAGATATGGGATTAGAAGATTTTGTAAATTCTTGTTCTGGTTAAATGCATCTTATGTTATAGCTGCTGAGACATCGATGTGTTGTGAGCTGTTTGTGTGTGTCTGGGTTTCGCCTCTCCTCTCACTGACCCATGATTGTGTTCTTTTATGGAAGTTGTAAGAGGATTTCTAGCACGCCAGCACTTGCTTCAGAAAAGGAGCATCAGACAGCAAGAGGTCACGTCCATCAACAGCTTCCTGCAGATTACAGAGGACATGGGGTTGAAGACCTACGATGCCCTGGTCATCCAGAATGCTTCCGACATCGCACGTGAAAATGACCGGCTGCGGAACGAAATGAATGCTACTTACCATAAAGAGAAGGTGGAGACCAGACGCAAGCCGGAGGAAGGAACCAAAAGGTAAAAGCAGAGAGTATGCAACTTTAATCCCCTTTGCCATTGATCCAGTGGAGTCAAGAAATCCCGATGAGCCTTAATGCAGGGTTCAGTCAAATACGACAGCGGTTACGAGAACAGGCATGGGTGTGCGCATGGCTTGCTATTTGAAACCTCCGAGCAATCTAAAAGGGTCCCTTCCCGTGCTTTCTTTTCACGCCATAGATGCTCTGTATTAGTTTCACCGTATGAAATGGCTACCGCTTCCCCTGCAATGGCGCATCGCTTACCGTCTCAAGGCCACAGTTTTAAGGCAGCTCACATTTCTGTCTTAGCAAAAATATACAGCTGGGTTCTTGACATCGTTATACAAGTATTATGTATATAAGGGTGACTCATAGAAACTTCTGGCAATCTGACCCAAACAATGGAGAGGGCACTCCAAAAACAGAGAAGTGGTGAAATCAATGCTCTGTACATATTATATTTCCCTTAGTCATTTGTCACGGTTTCCTCACCAATAGGGAAAGTTTTGGGAAAACGCTTTTTATTTTAAAGGCACTTTGGATGCTGAGCTTGGGATAGAAATGTGGGGGCGACCTGGTGCTTCTCCATCTTATCAGTCTTGCCTCTCTGCTAAGGATGGGGACACCCCTGACCCTCATTACCTGTCCCCGGAGGTCAGGGACCTGGGTCCTCGCTCGCCATCAGGCAGGTGTTTGTTTTTCCATAGGAACTTGGCATTAGCTGGTCGTTTCTCACTGAAAATGACTCCCCTTCGCCTCGACTGCCTGTGTCAAATGATTTTTTATTAAAGATGAAATGGTGATGTGTCTCTCGCTAATTAGCTTCAAATATCTCCGTGATTAAATACTGAAAAAATTCCCTTTGTACGGAAAACTGTAATTAAACATTACAGGGAAAACAAATTATTCACTGACTGCCCTGCTTTCATCTCCGGCTAGTTCATTTTCTACATGGTTGTCTGGCTCTGCCTCGTGGTAGATCCCAGCCCGGCTGCTGTTCTGCCACACAAAGATATAATTACAAAAACAAATGCTTGGAGACTCCTTGTAAAATGAACGCATTGGCATCTCACTAGGACATGATTACATTGACATGTGAAGCCAGAAGGGATTTTTTTTTAAACCAGATAACTATTAATTTTATCTGACTTCCAGAATAATATTTATTATTTTCCCTGCTGGAACTAAACAGCCACCCCAATTTCCCAATTTGATTATGTATTCATTTGCCTGTATAAAATTAAGTGAAGAAGTATTTTTCTACTTATTTATTGACTACCAGCGGTTCGCTTGGCATTGCACAACCAGATGGAGGAATGGAACAAAAGTAATAATTCTGCACATCATTAAATAATTGCTCGTGGAGTTTAAATGGCAAGGAGAAAAAGAGCGAGCGAGAGGTGTAAATCTTTGATAGTTTTAAGTCAAGTACATACTCTTTGGCAATGGGAGATGGTGATGAACTCCCAGCATTTGATGCATCGGTAACTCTCTATTAAGATGGATTTCCCAGAAATTATCATTCAGATTGAAATTCTGGTTTTTTGATTTGCTTAATAATCAGAGTGTGAAAAATTCATTCAGTGAATGCCTGATAGAAAACGTGGCGCTCCTTGACAGGTGCTGCGTTTGGGTGAGATTCTTAGAAAGTCCCCGGTGAGTCTCTGCTGTGCTCCTTTATCAGAAAGCAGGCGCCCTACGGATGGGTTGCGCTCTCTGGACGCGCCCCTTCCCAGAGCGCGGCCCAGGCATCCTCCAGCCGGCGGGGAGGGCTGTTCACCAGAAAGCCGGAATTATGTCTGCTTGAGCGGGTTCACTGTTACCACCTGCATAATGCCTCTGGGCCCCTCTGCTGGGGTGCCGTTTGTGTTTCGTTTCCCCAAGGGCCGAAGACAAGGCTGGACCCAGGCATTTCCACTACAGCTCCGGCCCGGTCCCCGTGGCGGTGGACAGCCTGATCCAGTCTCTGGCGGGCCCGTCCACTCGGTCTCCTTCTCTGCACTCGGTGTCCAGCCTGGAGGACAGCAGTGGCCTCCCCTCGCCACGGAAACAGCCTCCACCCAAGCCAAAGAGGGACCCTACCACGCGGCTGAGCGCCTCCTATGAGGCCGTGAGTGCCTGCCTGTGGGCTGCGGCCAGGGAGTCCGCCAGTGAAGGTCAGCAAGGGAAGGAGGGGGGCGCTGGTTGGGGCCCCGATGCTCTGCCTTCCAGTGTCTGAATGCCCCCAGCAGTATCATTGCCCTGATCTATTTTTAATAGAAATAGGTCCAGCTGTTGGCTTGCCAGAAGCTCTTTAATCATTAAATATAAATCATACGTATTCAGTTCTCTAAGGGAGTCAGGGAAAAGCTACTGTGTATCACGTCCTTACTGCCCCTGCCCCCCGGCAGCGTGGGACCAGAGCACGTCAGAGTGTCTGTCCTTGTCCCGGTAAATGTGCACTGATTAAAAGCCTAAAAAATTCATCGGGCTTCCCTGTTGTCACTGTCTAATTAAAAACCAAGCCTGCTTTATCATGTGGAAAGTGAAACATGCAGCAAAATCCAGTCAGCAGAGCTTTGGGGTCTAGCTGAGGGAAGTTTCTGCATTGGTGGCCTAGAAATATTTATGCGGAAAAGGGGGAAACCACAGTCTTCTGTCCATGAAATCTCTCATCAACTGCTTCATGCGACTGTTATCACTTAATGATTCATTTTTCCAAGAGTGAACAGTAGAGGCAGAACGTCTTGGCAGGGGACGTACTGATTCCATGGACTTACTGTCACTACCCCCAGTTGGGCCCCATCGTAGGCCCGTGGGTTACACCATAAATAAAACAAACAGGATCATCCTTCCTTGTGGGGTTTCTGTTCTCATGGGGAAGGACAGGTACTCGACACGGTGCGCAAGCCAATACGTGAAGCGTTTTAGCAGATCACGGCTGCAGAGAAACGTACACAGGGTAAGACATGGTAGTACAGGGTAGGGGTGAAACTCTATGTGGAATGGCGTGTAGGGGCCACTAGAAAGTTCCACCTGAACACAGGAGCACAATTCCTTCCATAAGCAAAGAGCCAAGAATACAAAACCTCAGCAAAGCCACGCACTCATCTGTGGGAGAAGATGGGCGATACCCCGGGGACGATGGAAAGACCGTGGCTCAGAGGCCGTGGCTCAGAGGCCACGAGCAATGAGAAGGCCTCAGCTACTTGCAAAGATGCTTCTTATTGGTCACTTTAAGAAAGAAGGAATTTTTAAGAGAATATTGAGTTAAAAAAAAAAGCCCCTTGCTGTTGTAATGTCTGAGTTATGTCATGATCGTACGGAGACAGAGGAAATGTAGAAGTTCCTAAGTTAGGGAAGGGAGTGCAAGTGTGTTTCTCCATCATGGCAGCAAGAACAGCCACGAAAGGTGAAAATGGCCTTAGGGAAATCTCAGGAGGCCAAGCTTCGGCGGACAGAGATGTGAGCGCAGGCCCAGTGTTAGAACAGGATCTTCGGAGATGCGGGGTCTCCTCTGATGCACCACACGAACCACAGGGGACTGTAGTCTGAGCAGATCATAAACACGCCCCCACGGCAAGGGGAGTACATCCCATTTCCAGCCCCATTTTTGGACCTCTGTCCAGTATTTACAGTGTGGAGCTCAAAAAAGTGTGCTGAAGGACGATCCCTTTGGCTTATTGGAAGAGGAAGAATGGCATCCAACAGGCTACCACTGACGAGGTGAGGAGCGTGTGGAATCGAGGCAGGCTATCATCAGAAGCTGGAAAAACACAAAACAAGATTGAACTTGCAGCGTGTGTAAGGTGGCTCCCTGTCCAGATTCGAACGCCGCACACAGGCTGTATAGATTTGAGGAAGTCAGCCCCAGAGTAGTCCGTAACATCTAAAAACTCCTGTGTGTGCCCGTCCCCAAATCATCTGCCCTGAGATTCTGGAGTAGTCAGGTGGTGCCAACTAGTCACGTCATCGGGAAGGGAGAGAAAGTACTGGGGATGATGTCAAAACACGTCCATTAAGAAAAAGTGACTCGAGAACCAAAGGAGAGAAAAAATATATATATAAGCAGAGGACAGGAGATGGCCACTCCTGTGGGGAATCACCAGGCTCTTCAGTCTCGCTGTTGAAAATACATGATGTGATGCCATTAGAGTTCCGAGACTTTCAGGAGAAACTGAAGTTCTTGGAACCTAATTTCAGCTGGCATGTGACCCAGGTGCTTGTCGGGGTCTCCCCCACAGATTGCACCCCATGAGCTCAGTCAGATTTTGAAGGCCAGCCCCAAAGGTGGTGTTTTGATTGCTGTCTGCACTAGCTGTCCTTTTTTACAAGATGCCTCACATGGACTCTACGCCCACCACCGCATCTCCCGCCGCTGGACATGAACTCCATCAAATCTGCCGATTCCATTCAGCAGATGTGCCGACTGGTTTTTGTAGCATCAGGAGTTGGGGGCCAGTGGGGGTCTGGTCACCTGGATTTCCAATCCATAATTGCACGATGGCTACACCCTCCTGAGATAAACCTGGCATGCACAGGGGCTCTAGCCACTTTTATGCCTTTGTGACAGGAGCTGAAATGTCCAGGACAGGAGCCACTAGCCATGTGTGGCTATTTACATTTAACTTCAAATTAAGTGGAATTTAGAACTCAGTTCCTCGGTCATTAGTGACACTGCAAAGGTGTGGAATCTCCAAACATCGCAGAAAATTCCGTCAGACAGCACTGATTCTACACACTTGTACTCTGAGGACAATGCTGGGGTCATTGCACCCCGTAATAGATCACAAAACTGTCCTTCTGCAGAAGATAGGAAGAAACTCAGATTGCTATTTAATATGCTGTGTCAGCCTTGGTTTCATAAGAACAAGGACCACAACCCAGTCAATTTCTTACCTTGAGCCATTCCTTTTGGCTTCTTAAAAAATCGAGTTCAGATTCTCTTCTTTTTAGGGAAAACTGCTGATTCATCTCCAAAGGTTATGTAGTGAAAGGAGGTCTGATTAGAGAAAGAGAGCCAAGAATCTTAGAGAAACCAAGGATTAGGTCACATTAAGCCTTGTGCCTAGGTCTGTTCTTATTAACACATGCCTTTCCTATAGGTTTTCATCCAGTAAACTGGGCTGTAATAAAGACAGGCAGTGGAGAGCGCTCATTTTTTTTCACCATCTTTGTGCCTGAAAAGCATGAAACAATTTTACGAGCCAGTAAATTTTGACACTTATGTGCTAACTATTAGCAAGCTAGGGCCAACTGTTTTGAGAGTAGAGTTGACCCTTGAACAGCACAGGCTAGAACTGCGTGGGTCCACTTATACATGGATTGGTTCTCGATACAGTACAATACTGTAAACGTAGTTTCTCTTTCCTCATGATTTTCTGCATAATGTTTTCTTTTCCTTAGCTTACTTTATTGTAAAGATACGGTATATAATATATATGCAAAATACGTGTTCATGGACTGTTGATGTTATCGGTAAGGTTTCTGCAACAGCAGGCTATCGGTAGTAGAGTTAGGGGAGAGTCAAAAGTTACAGGCAGATTTTCAAGTGCAAGAGGGGTGGGCACCCCTAACCCTTGCATTGTTCAAGGGTCAACTACTATTTTTTAAAAAAAGTCTGGGGTTGTTCTTTGTCAACAGTGACTAGGGGCAGGAAGAACAGGGCTTCTCCTCCTTGCTAGTGGGTTCCCAGCTCATGCACCCTTCTAGAGACTTGATTCTCTAAGCCCATGATGCAGACTTGCTCCCAGGCATGGGGTAACTGGATGGGGAGATTGCAAGAGACAGGTTTTGTTCTAGCAGCGCAAGCCTTCCCCTTTACTCTCCTGTCTGTGATCTCCACACCCACCACCCCTTCAGACTCCAGCAGCCCATTCCTTAGAAATAATACCTTGAAGAATCCATAATTTTTTAAAGTAAATTGCTATATAACTCCATTCTCAACAAGACCATTTATATGCATAGATACAAGAATATTTCATCCCTGTAGCCTAATTTGGAAATAACATTCCATTCCTTTTCTTTCTTTTCAGTCTGGTTTTTATCTTTACTTGAGAATAGCTCTTGGCACGTAGTAGGCACTCAGTAAATACTTATGGAACAAATGCATGTTATAGAAATATATTTCTTTGTACTACTTCCATTAAAGCAGAATTCAATTCTTATCAATAAATCAAAATAAGCACAATTTGGCCAGGTTCAAAATGTACCCTTGAGATTTGCTGGATTTGGCCTGTCAGTGTATTTTTCACAGAAGTCCCTTGATTATATTTTTCTATTAGCTGAAATTTGACAGAAATTAGGTATTCTGTGAACACCATCCTGAGAATATGTTACTGGATATAGAAGAACAAGATTGCATTTTTCACGACTTAACGACACACAAGTCCTCTCAACGCATAGTAGTTAAGCATACCCTATGTGGCTGGCTCCCCCCGGAGGGCCACAGAGACCAGCAGGGAGATAAATGGGCAAACAAATTATAAGATAAGCAGAGTAACAGCAAAGAGAGCAGATGGTGTGGAACACTGGTCAAGGGGGCTGACCTTTGTTGGAACCTGGGGAGGGGTCAGGAAGGACATCTCCATGACATTACGCGGGTGGAGTAAAGTCCAATATGTAAAGATGGGATAACAGCAACATTATGGACTCCTCCCACCAAAAAGAAATGTTATAAGGTCACAGTATATCACAGCTCAGTGGAAGCCCTTTTTTCCCCATTTGTAGCTGGTTGTGCATCGATACGACATTTACTCATGTGTGCATCTGGTCCATCGGCCAGCTAGCCAGCATTTATTTGGGCGTCCTTTATGTCCGAGGTCCCATGCGAAGCATTAAGTTTGCTCTGAAACTAGGCAAAATCAAACTGGAAGGATTGGAATGCAATGGATACGTACACACACAGATAGAACTATTTTCTTGATGAACAAGCTTCTCATTCATTTTTTCTCATAGATTAAATATGTAGGTACCTGGTTTTCAGTGAGAATAGGGCCAAATAACTTGTGTCCTACTCCAAAATGGTGACTTAAAAGCCACCTGACATGCCTTAGTGAACCTTCAAAGGGCAGGTGTTCTGTACAAGAACATTTTTATCTCCTAACAGAAACTCAGCATGACGTAAGTCCCTAGATCATTACACGGTAGCTCAGATAAAAGTCAAGTTTGAGAATGTGGGGTTTAGCACTTACGCTACTGTTATGATGCCAGGCCATGCCCTAAAGGTGTCCTGTGACCATGAAAATAAGTACCTGGCCCCATCTTGGTGGGGTCACAGATGTTTTACCCATAAATCTTAGGACTCAAAACATTGTTAAGAAAATTATTTTTTTAAGAAAATTCTTAATATAAGTTCATTGTTCATGGCCTGTCAATCCATATTTGCAAATCAACTATTAGTATTTGTGTGAACACACACACACACACACACACACACACACAGAAACAGCCATAAAACCAAATGAGACTTTAATACTCTAACTGTGGTTTTCTAATTGTATTTTATGAAGACTGAAGCTTTCCTGTTTTCACACCCAAAGATTCGAATTCAGTCATGGGCTCCTCTGGGTGGTCCTCAGTCCAGGTCCTTCATGAGGCCACAGGTGGTGGTTGGAATCATCTGAAGGCTGGTCCCTTGCACTGCGGTGCCTCAGCCATGTGAGGACTGGGACAACGTGGGCATCTCTATCTCGAGATGTTTTCTCCATGTGGTTTATGTGGTGTGACAGCTTCAGGGGCGCTGGACTTCATACCTAGAGAAACGGTGTGTCAAAGATACACGCCCAGGAGAGAGGACGCCAGGCAGCCTCAGAAGTTATGCAGCCTCACGTTCACCACCTCCCTTCCACCTGTGAGGCAGTCCCAAGGGTGCATCCAGGTTTAAGAAGGAGAAACAGACTCCACCTCTTAATAGGATGAGACACATGGTGGCCAATTTTTGGAAAATACAATTCCAATCCACCCACTGGACAAAACAATTCCTACCCTTCCCGCATATGAAATACAGTCACTCATCTTGCAAACTCCAAAGCTGCCTCTTCTCAGCCCACCAAGCCCAGACCCAAAGTCCCCATCTCATTGTCTTGGTCAGGCCCAGGCTTCCTGGCTCCTCAGGTGGACAGCTCTTCCAGGATGCCCCATTCTGCCCGAAGACAGGCTCTCTCCTCCTTGCAGCGAGCAGACCCTGCAGGGATGGGTGCAGATGTTCTTGACTGGAGACGGAAAGCTTGGGAGGCACACAGTAGTTCTGAAGGACACCTGGGCACGGGTTGCTTGCATCTGGAGTAGGATGGAGTCCTGGTGCCTGGAAATGATTTTCCACGGCTCTTAGGCCCATCGTCTGCAATCTTTGCTGACCTTTGAGTTATAATTCCTAATTCACAAGGCAACTTGTTTAGGGCTGATCATTCTCTCAGCCTACTCATAAAATTTTGAGGCACCAGAACCTCTCCATTTGGTAATGACTCTGCCCCTTTCAGTGCACACTGATACAATTCCTTTAAAAGCCTTGTGAGTTTCTTGTGAGTCAATTTGTAATCCATTCCAACGTTGGAAATCCACGGACAGTAACTTTTTGAGACAAGCTCTTGTCTACTCTGGGCTCTCTATAGGAGTTCTACAGAGCAAGACTCTTGATATTCTTACAAGTTCTGTGGTGCTGCTTGTGAAGGGTGCATGAGACACTACTTCAGCTCTTCCTGGGGTCTTGATAAAGGGTTTCAAAGTCATGATCTTGGCTTCATCTTTAGATACGTTTTCAGGGAAATGCCCCAGATTTCATCTCTGCCTGGAAGTCATGTCTTCACCTCAGAATTATTTGCCATCTGGACAGCCTACCAGTGAGAAGCCATGTTGTTTTCAGAAAGAAGAAAGAAAGAAAGAAAGAAAGAAAGAAAGAAAGAAAGAAAGAAAGAAAGAAAGAAAGAAAGAAAGAAAGAAAGAAAGAAAGAAAGAAA
>NW_024423344.1:76040633-76051250 GCF_017311325.1 Ursus maritimus
GAAAGAAAGAAAGAAAGAAAGAAAGAAAGAAAGAAAGAAAGAAAGAAAGAGGAAGGAAGGAAGGAAGGAAGGAAGGAAGGAAGGAAGGAAGGAAGAAAGAGAAAGAAAGAAGGAAGGAAGGAAGGAAGGAAGGAAGGAAAGAAAGAAAAAGAGAGAGAAAGAAAAGAAAGAAAGAAAGAAAGAAAGAAAGAAAGAAAGAAAGAAAGAAAGAAAGAAAGAAAGAGGAAGGAAGGAAGGAAGGAAGGAAGGAAGGAAGGAAGGAAGGAAGAAGAGAGTAAGAGAGAAAGTCCTGGCTCCATTATAGTTACTAGCTCTTTCTTTAGCTTACGTCTTTACTCTCACATTTTACTAGAAGCAGCTAGAATAATCCAGTAGGCAGCTTTCACACTCTGCCTGCAGCCCTCCTTTGCTAGAGCCTCCAGCTCTTTGAGCATGGTTTCTATTTTCCACATCACTGCAGGGGTCAGTGTTGCTAACCCTTCTGTGGTGGCATAAAAAGAGCTGCATTTCCTCCAGCTTCCAGCATCTTCCTCACTTTCCATGAAGCCTCCCCAAGAGCGTTCTTGACTATCACTGTGCTGCCACTCACGTGGTCTTCAAGGCTCCTCTGATCTTCCAGAGCCACTGTCATCCTTTTCAGTGTCTTTTGTCGTAGCACTCCACGGGTACCGATAGCTGCATTAGGCCTCCCTTGCCATGTAACAAACCCCTCCAAACTATAGTGGCTTGAAAGAACAATGATGGTGATCCTGTCTCTCTCACGGCTCCAGCAGCTGGCTGGGCTCAGCCCCAGCTGAGGTCACACAGTGGCTAGTGCTGGAGTCATCGAAGACTCAGTTCACTATGTATTTCTGGTGTCTGGGCTGGGGAAACCCAGACAGCTGAGGCCTGGAGCAGATGGGGTCGCCTGGCATCTCTCGCTCTATGGCCCTTCCACATGTTCTCCACTGCAGGGCTGCTTCAGGGTAGATGGACTTCATGCATAGAAATCAGGGTCCCCAAGACGCGTCCCAGGGGAGCAAGAGCCAGACAGAAGCTGTGCTGCCCATGATCCAGCCTCAGAAGGCAGGTGGTTTCCCCTTTGTCATAGTTTATTCATCAGGGGCAGTCACAGAGGCCCTGCCAGTTTCAAGATTCTGGAAGAGCATGTGGGATTGAAAATATTGTTGAAGCCAGTTTTGGAAAATACAATCTGCCACAAATCCTTTCAATTATTCAAATCTTCAGAACAATTCTGTAATACTAATGTTAAAAATTTGTTTGGTTCATTAACTTTCTAGAAGCTTATGAGCTGCTGTGTTTTAGCACATTGAAAGCCTTTGGAATAATGCTTATGAATTACAGAATTGTGCGCTTTTGGTATTTTCTGCTCTTAAAAATTGGCTACTTTGGGGAACCCTGTATAATACTGGCTTGCAAAGATGTCCAGTGGGTTAGAAAAATATGCTTTGTTCTTTTTCTTTCTCTTTTGGATATCTCCCATTTGGTTCATGTTTACAATGTGCCAGCATAGGAGCTGAGCACTTTCCATACAGTATGTCTCCCTTTTATTCCTCCAAGATAATTACTGATATCACCATTTTGCGTGTGACAATACTCGGACTTAGATTTTCCCAAGTCCTCTTTTAAATTACAGTTTGCACCCTGCCACCCACCCCCAACACAGACACACAGTTCTGTGACCCCCTTATTGTGGCCTGCTGTTTCCAGTCCTCATGGCATGTATCACATTCCAACATGCGAAAGAATTTACTCATCTGTTTTATTTACTTGCTTTTATTGTCTGACACCTCTCACTAGGGCAGAAGAAGGTAGGGAACATTCTGTCTGTGTTCACGAATGTGTCTCAGTTAAATGCTGCTTGAATGCACGGCCAAGTGAACGATTGCTTGAGTGAATGGTCACTCTGGGATCTGAATCCAGATGTCTCTGACTCCAAAGTCCTTACTTTTAGCCACGATGCCCCACTGGAGCCCCAACTAGAGACAGAGACCGCTGTCAAACAGGCATAGTGACAGAAAAACCTGACTGCCTCAAACAACTCAGAAACTCAGCAAAATTAGCTGCACTTACATTACAAATTCCTTCAGATTAGTAAAATACCAAATTAATAAAATTGTTCAAGATTTTCGAGAAGTTTTGCTACTTCAGCAAAACTTTAAGCAATTTTCCGAAATTAAATCTGTTTCCAGAGAAATTTTAGTTAATAAGAACACTATTACAATTTATAGTAAAAATATATTAGAAAAAGAAGTCTTTTGGAATTTGGGGGGCATTTTTTTAAAGTAACCTTTAATAAATGTTTTTAGAGTCATATTTAAGTGGTTCTTCTCCCTCTTTCATTGTTTTTCTGAGTATCTCCCCTGTTTCAACTTAAGTTTCCACCTTAGGAGTTTTTTGTTGTTTTGTTTTTGTTTTTTAAGTAATCTCTATGCCCAGGGTGGGGCTCAAATTCTCCACCCAGAGGCCGAGAGTCACATGCCCTACCCACTGAGCCAGCAGCGCCCCCCTCCACCTTAGAAGTTCTTAGTGAAATGTTGCACTCTTGATTTCCCTGTTAAATATGTGTTTCTCTTAAGGATTCAAATATATTGTACAACTCACCCTAGGCATCGTGTTTCATAAAGTTCTTTTCTAAGGAAATAATCTCTCCACGCACCTTGGTGTTGGTGTTTTGTTCACTGTATACCATTTACAATGAGCTTAGGCATTTCCTTCAGGAAGCCTCCATATGCCACTAGCTAGCTCATGTGCTTGCTGGCCCTCGTCTTAATTTCCGGTCTCTAAAATCCTGAGGGTTGGTGCAGCCGGCACTTACGTGAAGCTGCATCAGGCCCCAGGCCTGCAGGAGTGGTAGGTTCCAGCAGCCCATCTGAAAGGCCCTTCCCAGGCCCTCGCCAGGCACTTCCCCTTCGCAGGCCACCCTGGGGTCCTCATGATGCGTTCCTCAACGGGTAGCTGTGGCCTCCAGCTCCAAGATCTGCATAGGTTTTCTCCTTGGCAGTCTGGGGCTCTGGAAGGCAGAGGGAGGGAGGCAGGCTGGGCGCTCGCAGTGGGGCCCGGGGTCTGGCTAACACCTGCCATCCCTCCCCTGTTCCCCCTGCAGTGCTCACCCGACCCAGACCTCACAGCGATGACTACAGCACCATGAAGAAGATTCCTCCCCGCAAGCCCAAGCGCAGCCCCAACACCAAGCTCAGCGGCTCCTCGGAGGAGATCGCGGGCGCGCGGCGCAGAGGCGGCCCTCAGCAGCGCGCTCCGGGGGTCCCCGCGCCCCCCGTGCCCCCTGCGCGCGTCCCACCTGAGCCCAGGCCTCCGCCCGACCCCGAGCCCGAGCCCGTCTACATCGAGATGGTGGGCCGCGCTGTCAGCCCGGAGCAGGTGGAGGCCGTGTACGAGGAGATGAAGTACTTCGCGCCCCCGGAGGTGTCTGCGTTGCCCCCTCTACTGAGCGACAGTCAGAACCCCATCTCCTGGGACGACGGCAAGGGGGGCGGCCAGGCCGCTGGGCCCTGCAAAGACGCGTGCGACATCCCGGCCCCTTTCCCCAACCTGCTCCCTCACCGTCCCCCGCTCCTGGTGTTTCCCCCGACCCCTGTCACCTGCTCACCGGCGTCTGACGAGTCGCCCTTGACGCCCCTGGAGGTGAAAAAGCTGCCCGTGCTGGAGACCAACCTCAAGTACCCGGTGCAGGCCGAAGGCTCGAGCCCCCTGTCTCCACAGCATGCCAAGAACCAAAAAGGCGACGGGGACAGGCCCACGTCCCCCGGCCCGCCTGCCGCTAGCGGGTCGCCCCCCACGCCGCCGCCCCCTCCGGCTCCCCCGGCCCCCCGGCCGCCCACACACTTCGCCTTTCCCCCGGAGCCCCTGGGGAGCGCGGGACGAGTGGCGGCGGCCAGCCCCGACGTGCCCAAAGCGCCCCAGCCGCCCAACTCTGCGCCCGCAGCGGGCCCGTGCAGCTCTTTCTCCAAGGCCCCCTACTCCCCCGGGAGGGCAGCCAGGGCCGAGCACAGGAAGGCCAGCGCCAGCCCGTCTTCCCCGGTGCCCTACAGCCCCCCGAACTGCAGAGCGCTCGGCAGCCCCCTGGACGAGCTCACCAGCCTCTTCAGCTCTGGGAGGAGCGTGCTTCGGAAGTCCGCGGCGGGGAGGAGAATCAGGGAGCCCGAAGGTAGGGGAACCAGCACTCCGGTCTGCACAGAGATGGACGTGCATCTCTGCCCCAGGGTCTGCGTGCTTGCGCACACACGGTCACACATGCACATACCGTCGGGGGCCAGTGAGTGGCCATTCAGAGCAGATGACAGCTTAAAAAGTCGTATGCAGCCAATATGGTCAGGTGGGGAAGAATTCGTAATTCCATTTCGCATGGGAAGGCTCATGATATAAAAACACATAGTACTAAAACTGAGTTCAATACGTTTTTATGGGTATTGGAGCAAGATTAAATTTGAGCTATTGTTTTCTTTCCTCTAATAATGCTCCCTTCTAACACGGAAGTGGTATTTTTGTAGCATTTTCTGGCCGATTCCCATTTGATTCAGGGTTCACCATGAATGCCTGAGTGTCCTTCTGTCTGTCCATCTCACTTCCACGCCAGGTGCCCGGGGTAAAGACCTATCCATCACTACCTTATACTTAATACTGCTCACCTTGATAGTGCTTTGGATGAATGATTTTTCTTCTGTCCATGTACCACCCAAGGAGCACGTTAACTCTGTTCTATGAATTCCGCAGCTCAGCCTAAGGGGTGACTTGCACGAACACGGCAGTCACGTGACTGAGCACACCTCGGGGCTGTTCCAGCCAGAGGCTGTTGCCTGTATAAAAAAGTCTGTATTTCATGTCCCTATAAAAGCAGAAGGTAGCTAGCAAAAGATCCTCGGAAAGAACTTTCGCTAACCACATGGTACTTCATTCAGATAAGGTAGCCTTTGTGCCAAAGGTGTCATTTGGCACAGATTCTCATAATAATCACAAATAATGTAAATCATCTTCCAAAAAAGCTTCCTACGGCTTTTATACAAAAGCAAAATATTTCCCAGTATTCTGTGTTTTGAGGAAGAATTACATTAATATAAAGCATCTTCTCTTTAAGGAAGTTGTAACAGGTCCCTTTAGTCATGACGCCATTAATATCCACCCCTCCAGGTAAATGGCAACTTTTAATATCCTCACTTTACAGACTGAGATGGGAAACTTCAAGGTGAAGAGGTTAAAGGCCTTCTTAAGTTCAAGTGGCAGGATTGGAAATAAAATGTTGACCGATGATGTAACTTTTTATGTACCTATTAACCTACTGTCTCTCCAAAAGAAAATATATAAACATGCTCCTTTCATCATTTGGTTAGGAAAATTACAAAAACTCTAGAAAATCTAGAAAGCAATCTGAATAAGTGAAAAGTAGATCAAGGTAAGAACACTGAGCAAATGAATAAATAGCCTACTTCCTATTTATTCTTCAAATACCCTAATTATTTGTTTTGCTGACAATGTCTTAAGTATAGATCCATCAATAAATGAAGTTGTCTTTGTAAGTAGAAGAATGTTTGAATTTCACAAGTCAAATAGTATATTTGAAGGAACAAAATGGAATCTACGAGAAAAGCATTAAATGAACAAATTAATATTTGCCTTTAGAACTAAAAGTTAATTAAAATATCATAAAGCTCATTTTACCGTAGTTAGGAATTGGGTGAGTTCTTCTTGACTCTATTTAGGAAAGTGAAGTGGATGGATTTCTAGACACGTAGTTAGGAATTGGGTGAGTTCTTCTTGACTCTATTTAGGAAAGTGAAGTGGATGGATTTCTAGACACGTAGTTAGGAATTGGGTGAGTTCTTCTTGACTCTATTTAGGAAAGTGAAGTGGATGGATTTCTAGACGCACCATCAGGAACTCCCTGCGCTGAGGACTCAGTGTAGTGAGAAGTACAGTGGGGCCTCCAGGCATGGTGCGTGAATTTGCGCATTATATCTCCCTGGGGTGGCATTAGCCAGTATTTGAGAACACGCATCCAAACCTCAACGACAACACTGTTAGTTCAAATCTAAAATTATAAAGTATCTATTTTTCTACTGTGGGCTTTTACAATACACTCTTCATTTGAAAACGTGGCTTGAGCCACTTATGACTTTCTCATAAATACATGAATTGGCAACTTCTGCCCCAGCACAGTAGCTGTAATAACCAAAAATTTAATAATATGAGACCAGGTCATCCCCACACACCAGATTACAGGAGTTCCAACTCCACGTTTGAGAACTGGGTCATTCTTGATGGTCCGTGATGTGGGAAATAGGTTTGCGCGTTTGCATGGCATGTTCTCATGGGATCTTACAGGTTATTCTTTTAGAATAAAAGGGGCTAAAGATAAGATGTGGAAGAAAAAAGGTCTCCATGCTGAAGCTAATCACTGGAGCTGCTCTATGATGATTAAGGTTTACACAATTTGATCCTGAAGTCAGTAATCCATTTTCTTCTGAATGAATTGAATGGCTCTTATTAATGATTTACTGTAGTCTTGGGATTTCTTCCCTTTAAAGTTTTAAATGTTCTACTTTACTCTCTTTGTATTTAAAGATATTCTTATTTTCACCTGAAATGGCTTTCTTACCAAATAATCCAGTGGGTGGCTAATTCACCCTCCAGGCACCTAAATTAATTACAGCTCATTTCTTGCATTTGTGGTCTGGGGAAATTGTTCTGCAAATTTGCAGAAGCCTTCAAAATATTCCCCTCGCTTCTTTGAAAAGTGACCTTGAGGAGATTACACTGCTCACTATTACCCTGCTATGGACATTTCCCGTTAAAATAGAAAGGGCAATGGGTTGTGCGTGGTGATGTAGGGATGAAATCCATTGGTGTGTGATTCTGCTTGGTCGCTATTCTGCAGACTGAGATATGGGATTTCACAAATATTATCTTCCCCCAAACGGTTGATTTTCTATTGACTTGTGAGCATGAGAACTGAGGCATATGAAGTCACTCAGATTCTGAGTCCAGGGTGCGTGGCGTACAGACGGGAGGATGCGGATGGCGACGATGGCAATGGGTCCGCAGCCCGAGAGGAATGATGTTGGGGGCCAGTGGCTGTGGTGCTTACTGGGCAGGTCCTGTTTTCATGACCCATTGAATTCTCTCAAGATGAGAAGCTATCTGCTACTATTATCCCCATTTCACAGACGGGAAGAATGAGGCTCAGAGAGGACCCCCCTTGCTCTCAGCGCCGTCCTCCTGTGCGAGACGTTGCATGACTTGAGCTCGATGATTGGGTCGCAGAGGAAGTTTTATCTACTCACTCGGTGGGGCCTCCGATGGCAGGAAACAGAGGACAAGGTTTTAGATGTTCGCGTTTTCTTGCCTGGGGTGTAACAAGTCGGACTCCTAGACCTGGGGTGGAGAAAACAGTTTCATACATTTAAAAATGCCAAACATGTACTTAACACGTTGGGAGTATATATACAGTTTTGGAATAGCGTGTGTGGGCCACTTGGCCCTTAACATGGAGAATGACTGAATGTTTAATTATCTATGCCTTTCTAGATGCAATTATCCCATTCATTCACAAAATGTTTTTCATCTGATATTACAATATGACTAATATTATTATGCCAATTATTTCTAGTTGCTTCGTTTCAAAAATCACGAGACCTAATTTGAATGCAAGGAGAGATTCATTGGCTTGTGTAGACCACTAGGGTGCTCCATTGCTCCAAATGGCATCCCAGAGTCCGGTCGAGTTTATCTAGAACATGAAATAAAATGAGCATGTTATTCTCCACTCATTGGAAAGACCAGGATGATAGGACTTTGACCAAAATGCAGCGCACCTCAGAAATCTGGAGAAGAGAGGAGGAGAGCCAGGCTGACTTAAGAAAAAGACTGATTTGCAGAATACTTTTACAAAAATTGTTTTATTACTTTTGATATTGCGCATCCATAGTTTATAAGATATAAATAGATAGTTTAAAATGATGTAAATAACAACAAAAAAAGCACAGCATTTCTTTGCATTTAGTAGGTGTTGATTAAATACTTATTTGATGAAAACGTACCTAAAAAAAAGCAGCTTGACATATGAATGTATTTAACAGACCCAGCCCTCGAGGCATTTTTACTTAAAGAGAATCACCTAAGCCGAATAGAAATCACTGTTCATTTCAAATACTTTATTTTATTGCCTAAATAGTCTGAGTAAGAATATTTTGAGTTTTCAATCAGTGTTCTGTAGCTGAATTTTCACAATTTAATGTTTTATCCCATAGGGCCCTTTGTTTAAAAGGGAGTTCTTTTTAAAGTTGGCCTTACAGAAAATTTCAAACATATGCAAAAGTAGAGGGAATAGATTAATGAACTCTCTCCATGGCCAGTCCTGCTGTGTGCGCAGTCTTGCCCAGCCCCCACCTTCCCCACTGGATTATTTTGAAGTGCATTCCAATGTCAAATCAACTTATGAATAAATATTTACAAATATTTTATTTAAAAAGTCCTTTAGGAAAAAATGAAAGATTTATTCTTACATCACTTTAATTAGTCCAGACCAGTGGGTCCATTTCAGCCTTCACGGATGTAAGCCTAATGCTCCTGAGAGAAACCTGCTTCTGGAAACCAGGGCATCATTCTTCATGATAGAAACTAAATAATTCTAAGGGTTAGCTTTCTTCCTAAAGAACACTGGCCTGTGAGATTGTCCACATGGACTTCGAGGTCAGCCCCTTGTACTGCCACGAAAGATCAAATAAAATTAGAAAGGGTGGATCTCTAAATATTACCCCCGAACAGAACTAAGAGTAAAAAACCAACATTCCAAAAGACATACAGTTGCTTCTGAAATCAATATTTTATGAGGTTTAGATGCTTCCATGCCAGATTAAGTAGTTACTTATTCATTGTTTAGTAACAAGAAGAATGCTTTAAAATCACTGAAATGTCATGAAATTCCTGGCAGAAGTCTGACTTGCTCGAGGGCGATGTCTGTAAGCTGCCGTTGTCTTCTTGGGTTTGAAGCGCAAGTTTGGACACCATCTTCGTTCGGTCTCTGACGCATCCTAATGAGATCACAGCAGAAACTGCTCTGCCTCCTGCAAATCTCGACCCCCCAGAATGGGCTGCAGAGCTTGGCATCCCGTAGGCTTCTTGCCTCTACGTGGGTTCTTCTAGCACTTTGTCCCGTGCGGGGCTGTTCGTCTTCCTCCCTCCCTGCACAGTTTCTCTCCATCCTGATTTATTTGGGGGGGAGGGATGAGGTGGGGGTGGCCTGAGGCATCTTGAAAATCATGAAGGGCGTGGACAGACAAGCACATAGTTTACTGATGTGCTGCCGTCTGCCTTCCTGCCTCCCGTAACAGTCTGCCTCCCATGAAAGCAAGGCATTCCTCCGCATTCTGGAACGATTTTGAGTCAACACTAAATGTCCCTTATTTTCCAAGTGAGTAAGTCCTTTGGAAAGATGAGCTTGACACCCCGGAGAAGCAAGTTCTCCATTTCTCACTAAGTGCCTAGGAGACAGGGGTGAGCTGTGTAGGTTTTCCCCGTGCCAGTGAGCCCGAGCTTTGACAGAAGGAGCGGACACCTCTCTGTGAGAAAAGGCTTTTGTCCCCCCAGTTCTTGGCCCCTCTGCAGTTACAGGCAGGCTCTGTGTTTGGGACGTGTTTGCAGGGTTTCTAATTTCCCAAGTCACACATAGCTCATCCCCACTTAGAAATAAGCTTTCAATTTTAATAAACTGATCAGTAGCCAAACTTACCCACGTTAAGAGCACAAAGCTCTTTGTCATCTATATGAATTGGACAGTTTGTTTTTAAATGTCTAATATTTGTTGGGAACGTTTGTGACCTTCTTCTCCCAATTTATAGCGCCTTCTCTTTATAAATGCTGGCGAATTCACACAGGGCAGTTGTGCAGCCGGGGGCCCGGAACGGACTTGCACTGACTTGCAGACTTACTTCCCTCACACATTCACTTTAGTGGAAGCACAGGGCTTGCTACTGGGAACCAGGAAATGGAGAAATCTGTGTTGTCCCTGCCCTCTCGCCGACCGTAGGACGCAGACGGGTCCGTCCAGTTTCAGTGAGTGGAAGTCTAGTGGAGGAGAGAGGCCTGGGGGTCATAAACCCTTTGTGGGCCCAGAATTGAGCTCCAAGTGGCCCGTGAGTCCCCAGTGCTTGGCCCGTTCTTGATTTGGTGGAGAAGTGTCAGGACTTCATCGATTGTCACAGAGTGTCCGTGGCTGGGGAGAAGCAAGGGTCCACGGCGGTGCTGTGCTCTTCACAGGGTGCTTCTCACGGGGCTGCCAGAGAGGGTGGGAGAGCCTCACTCCAGGCCTGCCTGGTGAGCAGGGCGAGTGGTGGGCGATGAGGAGAGGATGGAGTTCCCCAGATGCACCAGCGGGACAGCGGGCACGGCAGCCAGAAGAACCCGTGTGCATGGGGCCATGTGAGCCCGGGCTGCACGGCCCGTTAGCGCACAGGTGTGACGGCTGCAGAAGGGGCAGACAGAGAACAGGGGCACTACGTGCCTTGCATGGAATCAGGGCAGGACGAGCTTTCTACCTGGAAGTCCCACGACAGGGCTCTGAATGCGCTCCATTGTGTCTCTTCGTCCCCTGGGAATTCAGCA
>NW_024423344.1:76051256-76133388 GCF_017311325.1 Ursus maritimus
AACTCTTCAGGTCTTCCCCACAAAGAGTGCCCAGAGCCGGAGGGGGGGATGACCCAGAGGGTTAGTTCTGGGTATGCGCGTGTGACCTTGTACAATGGAAAATACTCGGAAATGCGATGGAACATTTGTTAATGGTATTCTGTTAATAATATTAACAGCCGACGTTTGTGAAGGGTTGTTTCTTGTTGGCCAAGCACGCAGATGTCTCTTCCGTCCCCACACCTTCGGCCCTGTGTGAGGCCAGCGAAGCAGATGGTAGCATCCCCATTTGCTAATGAGCAATCGGAGAGTTTGAGGGATTAAGTGACTCTCCCATAATCACAGGAACTAACTGGTCCCAGAGTCGGGAATCAGACGTGGCTCCTTTCTCCGAAACTCGGGAGAAATTTCGATTTCTGTTCTGTGAGGCCGTTCTCAGTCTGCACAAACAATTACAAATTTGAACTGATACAAAGTCCCTGTCTGAGAGAATAACCCCTTTCTGAAGTTAAATGTAAACTCACGACCAGCAAAAGATATGGGAGAAAGGCATACTTTTTCTTTTCAGTGATTTTCAACAGCCCCCATGATTGGGATAGGAGAAAGACGTTCGAAAAAGCCTCCACCATTCGCCTCTTGGTGACGGACGTTCTAGACGAAAACCAAAAACAAACAATAGCAACTCATCAGTTTCTGAATTATGTCAATCTGGAAACAGAGATGCAGGTAACGGCGAAGGTAGAAACATGTCTGGACAAAATCCTCGTGACGGGCCTCCAGTCCCTGCCCCTCAATCAGGATTTGTTGGGAAAATATTCAGCCCACAGGCCTCATGACCACGGATGTCCACTGGGCCATGCTGCTCTGTTATCCTTTGAAACCCAGGAGCAAAACCGAGCAGAGGGTGGTGACGATTAACTATGCAGACCAACCTGATCAAAAAGTAACCTTCGAGTCATGTGAATTATCTTGGGAAATTACCTGAATCTATAGCCACTAGCATGCCAGTCTAACCAGAGATATGCATCTTGCATAAATAGCTCATCATTTCTGAAATGAGCCAAATGCAGCCGAGAAGCCATCACCACTGGGATGTTCTATGATGCGCTGTCAGCGGGAGAAGAATCTATTGTACCTGGAATTCTGAAGGGGGAGAAAAAGAGGCAGTCTTTTCAGAAGTGGATTATCTTTCATAACCAGTAAATATTTTTCATGCTATCAGCCCGTTAAAGCAAGCAGCTATGGTGTATTGTGGATCTCTGCACGGGATTGTGAATTAAACTCCCACGGGGGCTCCGAAGAGAAGCCCGGCGCTGTATCTTGTGAGGCACTCAGCAGCTCCCCTCAAGCAAGTTAATAAAGACCTTCCTGACAATGTGCATCTCATTATTGCCACATAATACAACATCCTGGGGTTTTCTTCCTTTTGTGAAGAAATGCTTAAAAGCGACGTGGTGCGTGGAAAGTTTTCCTAAAGACGGCTGGATCGGTGCCATGTTCTCTTTCTGCTTAAGAGTATTGGCAGAGGAAAACCTATTTCTTAATTACCTACCAGCGTTCAGGTCCTTTCTGCCGACTTGAATCATTTCTATGATTAATCCTCAGATTAGCCCTGAGAAGCTCACACTACCTGACACTTGGCTTTATCCAGTATCACGTTATGCAGCGCTCCGTTCCATGAGTCCTCAGCGGTCACCTAGCATCCACTGTGTGCGAAGCTGCATGGACTTTTTTCTAGTCTGGCTTTTATTTCCATCTTTTTCTCGTTTCTCCTTGAAATCTGCAACGTTCGTACCCACACACCATACATTTGCAATGACTGGCCTATTGCAATCATACATGTTAATTGTAATAAGACAGTAAACAGTAACCTCGTCCCCTTTGCTCCCCACTCAGGTGACTAGGTCCTAAAAAGTGCAGGGTCCAGACAATGGCAGGCGTGAGCTAGGTCTGACATGATAGAGATTTACATCAGAGCGCTCACTGTGCTGCGATGCCCGAGAATTTGTGCATCACCCAGAACTGCTGGAAAACCTACAAGAGAGCTGCTTCACACTCAAAACTCTGGCTCATCATCCAACCTAATTGTTCAAAGGCAAATTCCCTTTTAAAGAGTGAAAGAACTGACATACACACACTGGGTCCATGGGGCTATTTCCCAGGCAAATGTGCATGTTTGGGATTTTGGTTTAATTACTCTTTGACGTGGAAAGATGGACAATCCATGAAGAAGTAAGTTTGAGAGAGAAGACGTGGGCAAAGCAGTGGGGGGAAGCTATGATCTCTACAAAGGCATTTCCATGTTACTGAAAAGCGAACCAAAGCTCCCAGCTATTAAATTACCTTCTGAAGTCACCTCTGCTTGCTGGAGCTCCATTTGCTTAACCTGTTCTCAGGTGAGATCCCCAGCCGATGGGGTCAGGGGGGTTTCCACAGCAGGATGGAGGGAACGCATCAAAGTACAAACACCTGATTTAAAGTGGGGGAGCCTTCGTGTGCTTCTGCCCGCTCGCACATCCTTTCTTAGGGCTACGTCCAGGGTCCAGCCCCAGATCCTCTAGAGCAAAAGAGCATTTATGTATGTATTTTATTTTCATGAGAACTGGATTGACTCTATTTCGTTTCTTGGTATTTAACTACGTTTCTGTATAGCTAGTAGGCGAGTCCTTGGATTTTTAACAGATAAGTTGCTTTTAAAGTAACTCCTGAAACATATAATCTCCATTGCTCGATTCAGGGGCGTGAGCTTGCATTCCACGCTTACCATGTCGTTCTAGTGCCTTCTGGCCACCCCTGATCTCCTCCGCATACACCTGAGCACAACGAGAGGTTTACTGAATCACTTACGTGTTATATAAGACAGTAAAACTCTAATTGTTAATATTAATTCACTGGTGTGGTTGCGGTGTGCAAGGAGGGGTCTCCGTTCACTCACGGAACCTTGGAATCGTGTCTATTTCCAGAGGCTGAGGAGTGACGTGGGACAGAGGCACTGAGCTCATGTTTGGTGATGAGAGATCGTAAGATGCCTTTCTGATCTGATGGTCATTAGCGAACCCAGCAGTGTGGTTCAGCTGCCAGTCAGCATTTTCACTGCTGCGAGGATGGAATCCATCCTGGGAACCCTTTGTAAGGATTTTAGGAGAAATGTTCTGCTTTTTTTTTTTTCAGATAATAAAATCATTCTATGACATGACCCCAAAACACGTAGTTCTTCTCAGGACTTATGAAAAATTAGAGGTTAACTCCAGGCAAGATGGTTCAACTAGCAATCAGATTTTATATTGCTGTTTGCCTGAAATTTTCAAAGAGGTTTGGAAAAATCATCAAGTAAGAAGGGCAAGCTTCACTCATTTTTTTTTTGTTTATTCTAAAAACACATCAGGGATCTATTTTGTGCCAAACATTGTACTAAGGGGTATGGATTTTTAAAATAAAATGTAGGGTCTGTTCAGAAGCCTCTCACAGCGAGAAGCATGAAAACTCCAGTGTATCCAGGCGGTGAGAGACAGTTTGCATGAAGACACGATTTGGGCATCACGAAACACTACTTACCCTCAAAGCTTGTGAAATGCTGTGTTTTTATTCATTTGGTTCTATTCTCCTTCATCTTTAAATACTTATCATGACCCACTAAATTGATTTCCCAACCTGTAAATATGTCCTTTGGAAGACTGGTCTAGCAGGTGCGATTTATATGGAAGGATGCGAGGGATTTGAGAGCAAACACAAAGAGAGAAAGAACCAGGGCAGGAGGACCCTGGCCCCCGTGAGCACTTTGTGGTCCATCCTGCTCTGTGGTCATAGGGTTTTGTGCGAGGGCATGGTGACACAGTAAGTTGTGTTTTGGAAAGGACAGATGTCTCTCTTTGATTTTTCTGGAATGGAAAATGGAAACATACACACTGTAATGGTGATTAATGAGAGATGCTTAGTTGTGGGGCGTATGGGAAGGGGACTCCCACCTTCCGACTGCCCTTTTGGTGGTTTCTTCCTTCTGTAGTGGATGAAATGAGAATCCACTTGAGAGAAGGTTCAGCCTCGCCCCACAGGGTCCCAGGTGCTCCTCGCTCCGCGTATCTGACATCAGCGCTGTGATATGTCCCTGCGGCGGCTCAAGGGAAATGCGCTCACGTGCGCTTATGCTTTGGAGGCATAAGGAATTAGTGGCTCCGACCCGCCGGGCTTTGGTAAAGGATGCAATCACAGAAGCTACCAAAACACAGTCCACGTGGCTCGCCAAGAATTCTGACAACAATTTAAATCTATATAGAGATTTTTATCTTTTATTTTGTTTTTTAAAACGATTTTATTTACTTTTTAGAGAGAGAGGGAGCATGAGTAGGGGGGAGGAGCGGAGAGAGAGAGATAAGCAGACCCTGTGCTCAGCAGGGAGCCTGACACGGGGCTCGATCCCATGACCCTGAGATCTTGACCTGAGCCAGCTCAACCGACTGAGCCACCCAGGTGCCCCTATAAGGAGATTTTTAGCTCATTACTGAAGGCCTCAAAGCTGCTGGCTCGTCGCCAGCCAGCGTGGGCGGGTGGGGTTTCTCCTTGAGAGTTGAGCAGGGTCCCATCCTATTGTTAAAATACTGAAATGCCTCTGTAGCAGCTGGACATGACTGCTGTCCGGGGCCTGCAGGGTGTCCCGGCCCCAGGCCTGTCCGGTTTCTCCTTGGTTAGATGTTGACACAACAGGGGTATGCTCTGTGCCTCTTCCGTTGGCCCCGGCCCGTGACCTTGTGGCGATTAGTATTTGAGATGGGTCAATTTTGTGATTCCTCCCAAACAAAGAATCTGAAAAGACTCAGCATACATCACTGCTGTTTTTTTAAACTTTCGACGATTTTACTCGTTCTCTCTCACCTGCTGTGACCACGCCAGTGAGATCAGTGTTCACTGCGAGTGTTCCTGTCCCGTGTGAACTGTATGTGAATCCGCAGGCCTCTGGTTGAGCTAAGGTGTATGCGGAGGAGATCGGGGGTGGCCAGCAGGGACTGGAACATGGCGGTTAAGGCTGAATGCAAGCTAATATCCCTGAAATGGAGCAACATGATTATATTAAGGACCAAAGTACTTACTCTTAAAGCAAATCATCTATTAAAACTATAAGAGGGACTCAATTACTAGCTGTATGTAAAGGTGACCAAATGCCAAGAAACAAAATAGACTCGGTACAACTCTCATAAAAAAAAACAAACCAATGCTCTTTTAGGCTCTTCAAAATCTGCGGGTGGGTATTGGTTATTTACGTACGCAAGGGTGCGGGAGCTGGGGGGGCGCATGGGGGGGCTCCTCCGCTCCTCCTCCTCCTCACTCCTTACCATCCGTGACGCCCCGCAGGTGTCACAAGTCCTGCATGTTCCCCATCAGAGAGCAGAAGATTATCCTCCTCACCTTTGCTTTCTGGAGAAAGCGAGCAGGACCCATTCACCTACACGAGAGCCGCCCAGGCCGACGGAGCTGCTCGCAGGCGCTGCGTTCCACGACTCCTGGATTTACATTACCACCTGGCACTCAGGAAATGTAAAAATAACAGCAATATAAATAACCGCATGACCTATGAAATTATACATGAGGAATGGGTCTCCGGGCCAGGCCAGCGTGGTGTTTAGATGTTGCTTGTTCGGCTAATTATAGGAGAGGCAAGCTACCCGAGTACGCGGAGAGGGAAGGAATTGGCGTGATTTGTTTCCCATTATGGCAGGGACAGAATAGATGGGCACAAAAGGATCCAGTTAGTTAAATTTAAAAGAAAATTGGCACAACATAATTTTCTGTGCATTTTTTGGGTTCTAAAAGCCTTATTTATACTGACAGTCATTTTTTAGCTTTACTATCAATACATTCTTCCCCTGCTCAGCACATATGTTGTTGAAGATATCACTCTATTTCCTGATTCAGTTGGCGTTTCTAGCGCAAACCCTCTCCTTGCACTTGGCAGGGGAGTGGGTGGCAGGAGTTAGGAGTAGGGGACAAGGAAGCATTTCCATTCTACCCCACTTAACCCAGAGGATAAGTGTTGGTGGCACTTCCTGCCGCAGAAGAATGCCTAAAACACAACTCAAGGGGAATTTTGATGTACTCAAGAGTGGCGATTTCTGAAGGGTCATTCAAAAGTAGGAAGGTGTGCTGGGGGCTGGCTCTAGGCTTTTAAGGTCAGTAGCCTTGGGCAGTTATGTTTTCTCAACCCATCCATCCTTTGCAATTGCTAGGGTGCTCTATTTTTTCTGTTTCGTAAGTCATCGTTTCCTATAGAAATACAAGCAAGTTGTGGGACGTGGCTGTGTCGTAAGGGTAACTGCACGGAAGCCCTGTGTTCTGTCCCCCCGGCCTCCCTGACCGTTAGACACTGAAGCCCGCTCTTGATACGTTTCTGCATCTATCAGCAAGGGGACGATGAAGGCTGGTTCACACGGCTGGGTGTGCTGTACAAAACCCACGCAGATGCGCGTGCACCCTTCCGCGTGAGCGGACACACTGTAGGAAGACCCACTCCGCTCCCGTCTCGTGTCTTGCAGTACCAGCCCACACGGGAGGTCGTCTGCTTATTTGAGGTTAGGATCAGACACAGTCTAGGGGACCCTTACACTTGACATTTGTCTTTCTCTGAAGCAGTAGGCTGTATGTTTGGGTTTTGCTAGCATGTATTTTTTTTAAAAAGTTTAATTCACTTCCTAGAAGCTTGTTATAGCAGAATGCAGGGCAATGTGGGGGTGCTAAATCCTTCTTTGTAGTTCTTCCTCACATGCAATAATGTAAGATTTTAGAAAAATCCGAGTTGTAGGAGACATTGTTCCTTGTAACTCACACTCTAGATGCCGATCTGGGGTCTAAGTGACCCCGTCCGGACTCAGTCACGCACATCTATGTGTGTCCGCAAGCACAGTCTAGCTGGGGCTCCCAAGTTTTAGGAACAAGAACTTGAGAAGTGGCAGGACTATGCCAGCCACGTCTCTCAGTGTTTGTACCTCTCCTTAATGCCAAAGAGGAAAAAACAAGCGGTTCCCTCCGTGCAGTAGCCTTCCTGGAGAGGAATTTTCCTATAGAGTTGCGGAATGAATTAGAGCCAGCATGAGTAATGAGTTGAAAATGTATTTTCACATTTTTTCTGCCTTGCATGGCACTCTCGGTATTAAATCAGTCAAACAGTGATAGTTTGTTTTTCTCCTGCGTTACTGAAACCTGGATCCTGTCTCCTATGTTTCCAAAATACACTCTAAAATTATCTCAAGTTAAGGTAACCAAGAGGGGAATGATGTGTTTAAGCTTTCTTCTTAAAGAAACACTCTGTGGCTCATTCCTTACTCATTCTCTGTGACCTTTCTGCGGCGTGCGTTGCTGTCAGCCTCCCTCTGCCCTCGGCCGTCCCCGCCCCGCCCCCGAGCCCACACCTGCCTGTTTGTGTCCACAGTCACCGTGCCCTGCTTTCCACTGCCCTCTCCCAGGAACGTCACTTCCCCTGCAAGAGATCTCCCTACTAAGAGATGCTTGGGTCTCTTCTACACACGTTCTTTCAGGCCTGATAAATGCTTGGGCTAAGTAATTGTGACTCCGTTTCACCCTCGGGCATGCGGATGTCACTTGACTGTCCGCATGCACAGCCCCAGCTTGCCCTGGGTCCAGGCATCTCACTGGTGCTGACTTACTCCAGTCCCTCAGCTCCAAGAGACCTGCAACGAGGACCTCCCTGACCACCCAGGCTGCCCCTGCCCGAGGCTGAATGCTCCCCGCTCCTGTCTCTGAGCTCTCCTCCAGCCTTATCCAACTCGACACAGTTTTGCTAGAGTAATAGCATTTTACAAATGCAGTCTTTATGTTATGCCCTTACCTGAGCACTGGCTGAGCCCCGCTCCGGTGATGGTGCATAAGCTGCAAACGTGCCCACAGCGTGTGCGGAACCCAACTCCCCTCTCCTCTCCTCTCCCCTGCCTACCTCCCCTCCTTTCTCACCTCCCCTCTTCACTCTTCCTTCCCCTCCTCTCCCCTCTGTCCTCTCCTCCCTTCTCCTCTCCTCTCCCCTCCCCTCCTCCTCTCTCACCTCCCCTCTTCTCCTCTTCCTTCCCCTCCTCTCCTCTCTGTCCTCTCCTTCCCCTCCTTTCTTCTCCAAGCAGAAAGGCTATCCAGACCATTGTTTTTTCTGAACATTGGAGCTTATACCATGGCGGCAGGTGTGGGGTGTCTTTAAGAAAAAGAATAAAAATGACAAACATTTAGGGAATGAATGGAACATTTTTTTTAGATGAGGAACTAAGCAAAGCACATATTGACCAAAGCTGTCTTCTGCAAGCATCAACTGTGCATGCATTGACTGACTGACTGACTGGCACTTGGGTCTTGGAGGTGGCCTTTACAAGTGAGGTTGGGGTCCGTGCTCATCACTCCATAGACTTCTGGTCAACCCACCTCTGACCATCTCTAGGCACCAAGATGCCACAGCCAATACTTGTCAAACTGATTGCAATTTTCTGAGATTAGAGGTCACAAAGCCATGTACAGTAAGATTTTTTTTAAACTGAGCATGCATGAACCCTGCATATTGGTGGGACAAGGATGAAATATTTATCAGTGATAATTGGTAACCCAACAGTGAAAATCTGAATGCACGCTGTGGGTCAGGAATAGATTTCAAATATCCCAAAGTCCTTTCTTGCCCACACATTAATGCGCAGGTGGAAAGCACACAGCTCTGGCCCTTTGAATACATGGAAACTTTTCACCTTGCACAATGTGAAATTTTCCTTACCTCATAATTTTAAATAAGTAGAGATTAGAAACTCAAATGTCTGTTAGCAGTGGAAGTCCTTTCATGTTTCCAGTAATCTCGTGTGAATGAGGAGAAATGGTTACTGAGATTTTTCCATAATCATTCACATGGATTCTTCAGTTGAGTAAATCTGTCAACTCTTTTAATTGCAAAACATGTAGTTTCCTGTTAGAAAACAAAAATTTCTATAGCAGTTTTGTTGTGGTGATTCATTGATCATTTATTCTGTTTTCCTTTCTGTCAACAAAGATTTTCTTGAGCACCTACTGTGTGCAGGCACCGTTCTAGGCTCCCACGTGGCACTCGTGCTCCTTGTGCCCGCACTGCAGAAGGGGCACACAGAAGACAGACAGTGGGGGTGTGCTACGTCTGCAGCGAGAAGGACCCCACAGGATGCTAAGGCAGGGAGTAGGGACAGAGACAGCTGGAGCAGAGCGAGGTGCTGTCTTCTGGAAGGTGGTCTGATTTTAGCAGAGCCTGAACAGCACCAGCTCCAGGCTCCCTCTGGAGAGTGAGATGTGTTCGTGGATGGTACCAGGCACACGTGCCAAGGGGGTAGTTGGAAATGGGGTCCAAGGCGAGCAGAGGTGGTGGATGGTCTCAACCAGGAAACGCCATGGGGTCTCAATCTAAATGAAATAGAAACCAGTGGAGAGACTTGAGTGGGAAATGGCATGATCTGACTTAGGTTTTAAAGCAAGGTTTCTTGACCTCAGCTCCACGGGCATCCTGGGCAGGAATTCCTCATCTCGGGACCTGGCCGCGCCTTGCTGGGACTTCAGAGCACCTCCGACCTCTACCCACCCGATACCAGCAGCAACCCCCTCCTCCGGGGTGAGGGCTGGTGACGTCTCCAGACACGACCAAATGTCCCCTGGGGGCAATATCACCTTCTCCTGAAAACCAGTTTTCAAAGGATCACACCCACCCCAGTGTGGTATTTTAGTCATATAAAAACAAACACAGCAAAGCTGAAATTCTTCCTGTATTTGCATTTAGAGATTTGCTAGAACTCTCCCACTAGATTAAGATTCAACCTAACTGTGTCCACATTGCATACTTGTATTTAACAATCGTAACCCAGGGTAAAGGCCACGGCTTTATCTTTGAGTCAGATCGCGGTGTGATTCACTTCTCCCGTACCTGTGCAAACAGCACCGGGCAGGGGTCACAGAGAAATCTGTTTACGAGTGGAGAGAAAACAGCACAGGTATTCAGGCCGACTCTCGTGGAGCACCCAACCGGAGGATGCCACTGAGCCACGCAAACCACTGATTACACAAGACGCGAGCTGCAGAGTGACTCAGACGTGCCTTCAGTCTTCCTACGGGATTGCACAGCGCTCCCTCCTCTACTTGTTTGCTTAGATTTACAGAGTCTCAAATATTTTCTTTTGGTGTGACTGTGACTGACTTTTCTTCACCCTCCAAATCCCAGTGGCCACTGCTTGGAGGCATGAAGAGGCCGCACAACTTCGCTCTGGATCATTCCTTCTAGGACTCTGCAGGCAGTACGCTTCTCGTGCCTGTGCTGTTGTAACGCAGACGGCCTCGGACTCAGTGCCCGCGTCCTCTGGACTTTTCACGGCTGTCATTCCTTCAGTGCCCCCGAGTCCAGGGTCACAGGCACGCGCTCAACAAGGAGCATCGCAACTGCTCATGACCCTTTAGAGCAGAATCAAACCGTGGAGGGTTCTGTCTTCACCCCTTGTTGTGGCTGAATCCTGGCAGAAACAAGTCGGGGCACAGACGCTTTGACGTGTTTGGATTTCACTTGGAGCAGGGGTGTTGATGAGCAGAGGCTGACACGGAATTTCGTAAGCCAAGAGCCGTGCCCACAATTCATATGCATGAGTAAGGACAACCCCGAAGCGGAGACGTCTACATCGATGTTGCAACTCCAGTTCGGCGGCTGGAGTAGTGTTCGACCTACGGCTCCCAGTTGATTACCACTGAGGCACGCGGATCCAATCAAGCCACAGAAAAGCAGCTGCCTTAGCCTTTAGTCAGCAAGTGAAATGACGGAAGACTTTACACAGAAGGGCCAAGCGTAGGAAGGAGCGTGGGTGGACGGTGGAGCTTGCGTGCCTCGGTCTGAGCCCGGCTGCAGCCACCAGCTGATTATGAAATGTTTGCACGTGGGTTAACCTCCCCAAGCCTCAGTGACCTCATCGCGAAAATGGGTGTGAAAGGGACAGCTCTTCAGAAGTAGGAAAACCAGAGCAAAATCCAGTGTCACATCTAGGGGGGATGGGCGCGTCATAAATACTTGGGGGATGGTAATTATCATCAGAACAAGGTGAATGATTATCATTAGACTGGTCATCAATTCTTACTTTGTACTTGAAGAAGGACTTCTTTCCTTATTCCAATCCAGAGCCATCCCCAAGTAGACCTATGCTTTGAAGATAAAAATATAAAGAAAATTTTAGTAGCTAATGTTAAGAATCGCAGCCTAACTCATATGACAAATCTAAAAACAATCCTTGGCTACAGTGTAACCTACTGATTGGAAATATTTTTAAAACTTTTATAGCAAAATGGGACGTTTTGACTATGAATATATGCATTGTTTATCAGCTAGAAATTGGTTAGGAGGGAAGCTAGCATCTTGTTTATACCAAGAGTCTACACAGTGTCTCAGAGGATTGGGTTTCGTCCGCCAGAGGTAAGAGGACCGTCCCCATTTACCCAGTGAGGGACGCCCTGGTTCCCAGCCTTGGATAAGCTCCCTTTGCACCAAGAACAGAACCTCAGCTCCTTGCTCGATGACCTCCCATGGCCCTGGGCCAGATGCCCCCTGTCCCACCTGCCCTTTGCTTCCACGTGCTCAACTCACTTGGACGTGACTTCCCAGTTCCTTCAAAAAGGTGAGCTTTTCTGCTTCAGGTCTTCACACACATGGAATGTTGTCTTTCTACGTGGCCAGTTCTTTCCCTGGTTCTCTGAGCCTCAGTGAAGCCCCTAGAGGTGCCTCCCTGACCACACAACCTGACACGGCGACCGCTCACCCCCGCTGCCCCTGAGGGTTTGTACCCAGCCAGGAGGTCTCTGCTTGTGTGTGCGAGGTGAGCCGCAAGCCATCGGTCTGTCCCGGTCATTACTGCATGTGGAGCACCTGATGAGTGCGAACACGTCGTGGGCCTTCAATGAACTACGGAATTAACGAGCGAGAAAATGGCTGGAAGAGACGGAGATGAGTGTCTGTGTCTGGAGAGCGCTTTAAAGCCAGCCCTGTGCTTCTAACTTCCAGATTTCTTTAAAAGGCAAACTAGAGGCGACCGAATGAGATACGTAGTTTCTCGGTGCCAGCCGGCTCAGTGTTGCTCGATGTCGAGAACTCAGGTGTTTTTCCCGTCACCTGCTCTCAGTTTCATCACTGTTCTCACGCACACTGGCTGAGCCAAAGTTTTTCCACTCAAGTGCAGGGAGCCAGGAGCTGCAGGGGCTCCCTGGTTGCTTAAATCTCAACGCCCCCACCTGGTTTTCAAAGCCCTGTCCGTTCTGCCTCCATTCTATCCATCCAGCATCCCCTGCTCTAGACAGCAGCACCCCTTCCCGTGGGGCAGACCCGGCTCCTCTGTGCGGCACGCTCCACCTGTAAGTGACGGGTCCCTGTGGCTCATCTGACGAGCCTCACTGGTGGGGACAGGGGACGCTCTCGCTGGTGGGAGTGCGGACAGCAAAGCAGGGAAACGGGTCAGGACGGAGCGTCTGGATACATGGCCACAGCCTGTGGTGCTGTGTGAGTGTGAGGCTCAAGCCAAGAGGAGATCACGTCTAGAGGCCAGAGCTAGAAAGGATTGCGTCAAGACCGGCCTGGAGAGGCAAGCTCTGGAGGGCTGGCTTTCTCCCTTTTTTCCTTCTCTCCCTCCCTCCGTCTGTCCTTCCTCCTTCCTCCTCTTCCCTCCATCTGTCCTTCCTTCTTTCGATCCATCCTTCCTCCCTTCCTTCCCTTCCCTTCCCTTCCCTTCCCTTCCCTTCCCTTCCCTTCCCTTCCCTTCCCTTCCCTTCCTCCCTCCATCCTCCCTCCCTGCTCCATCCCTCCTTTGGGATCACTGGAGATAAACTGTTCTGCCATATGTAAAGTATAATAAAGCGAATCATGCTTTTTATCCCTTTTGAATAATCTGTCAGCCTGAAACCTTAGGAACGCCTGACCTGAAGGCGTCCGAATCTGCTGGTACCAACGAAGAGCGGACGCAGCGTGCACACCCTCGATGTTGCACAGAGGCCCTCCAGAATGTCCCTGGGGAAGCAGGAGCCAATCCCAGGCACACCGGGCCAGCCCGAGGGAGGGGCCCTGACTCCGAGAGAGGAGAGGGGAGGGGGGCCAGGCCGCACCTGACGCCACGGTAGACGGCTGTGCTCTGGTCCTTTGTAGACCCTGTCTGAGTGTAATGCAGGAGACATCGCTCCAAACCCTGGCATTTGTTAGGTTTTACTTTATTGTTGCTACATAGTTAAAAAAAAAAAAAAATCTTCATTTGGCTCTTCAGCCTAATTTGGATGATGGCTTCTGTGTTCGTCAGTCTCTGAGCACTCAACATGGGACATGCAGTGAACAATTAGGTAATGTCAGTGTACAGAAGCAGAAGTAGTATTTTGAAGTTGAATTCTCCTAAATGGATAATAACAAATTTTGTAATGCTACTGAAAGTATATTTCTTATTTTTTTTTATTTTTTATAAAATATTTTTTGTAAGATTTTATTTATTTGAGAGGGAAAGTGAGAGAACACGAGTCAGAAGGAGAAGCAGACTCCCTGCTAAGTGAGGAGCCAGACGTGGGACTCGATCCCAGGACACTGGGGTCATGACCTGAGCTGAAGGCAGACGCTTCACCGACTGAGCCACCCAGGCGCCCTATTTCTTAATTTTTTAAGCCTATACAAGGGTCTCTACTTAATTTAGTAATTGAGAAAACTTCTGAAACATGAATTTACTTCCATGTCTCTTTTAGGACACAATGTCCTCAAGACAGACGGTGCTCTAGTGACAGGTTATTAGACTCTGACATCAAAAATTCTGTATAGATCTGTTTGAAAATAATAAATTATGAAATTCATTATCACCACTTAATATTTCCCATTATGTTTAAGAGTGTTGCGGCAAGATTTGGTGAAGATTTTGTAGGCCATAAATTTAATTAAGGTTGATTATTAATTTACTATTTCAAATATAATTAATGTTTCATTTGATGAGGTTTATTATTTTCTTCTACTATTTCATTAAATTATTTGGTACATTTTATCCAAAAAGAACAATCCTTTCTAAAATTTATTTTAGGTTTTGAGACTAACATGAACCTAACTGGCCGAGATGATGCTGGTAGATCAGAAATTGCATCTGAGACTCAAGATAGAAATGCAAATAACCATGGAATTCAATTATCTAATTCACTCTCGAGTGCTATCACTGCTGAAAATGGGAATTCTGTCTCAAATGGTAAGTGCTTTTTAAACTCAGAAGTAAATAGATGAAAGTATTAAGTTCTATCAACTTTCTAGGGAGGATGGATTTGAAACATAAAAATGAAGGGGGCTTACAAACTGGAACATAGGTCATAAACTTCACTGTAGGATATATTGTAGCATTTTATTGGGTCGGTTAGAGAATTATAGTTGGATTTCATGTTAGTTGACTTTTCAGAGATTGTCGTGAACTATTTGATATGTGGGAACCAATATAAAATGAGATTTTACGGAACAGAAGGAGGAGATGGGTTTGCTCTAACGATATTTTTAATTTAAAAAATACCTTTTTCTTCTCATACCTGAGTAGTGTGGGGGAAATTAATATTGAAGTTATGGTAAACGCCGAACTGGACTTAAGTATTTAATTGGAGTATAGTGAGGAATGTATCATCTAGAAAGTGGTTAGACTGTGTGTATCCTAAAATTATCTAATAGTGGCTTAAACAAATAATGTATTTCTCTCACACATAAAAGCAGACCATGGCTGTTGGGGAGATTTTCCTGAGAACATCCAGAAAAGTTGGCCCAAACTTCCCTAGTTGTTTAATCTGACTAAAGGCACTAGAAAACTATTATGACAATGAGATCCAGGGAAGAAGAGACTGAGGAAGGGGTTTGGAATGCAGTGGGGACCAAGCAAGGAAGCTTTCGTTCTAGGCTTTTCTCCCAGCGACATTCAGAGCACTCTCCTAGTCCATAGAAGCCAGCTGAGAAGTTGGACTGGACTTCTGACAGCCTCCTGGACTGTGGGGACAGACTAAGTCCAGGGTCTGCCAAGGCCATGGGTCGGAGCCTTGAGTGTTCCTCCTAAGGGCTGGGTGTACCCGAACTAGAAACCACAGCTCAGCTATGAATTATCTCAACCCCTGACGTTGGATGGACGTCCTTCAGGACTGACAGGGCCCAAAAGTGCCTGGGAGGAAATGTGCGTGTATGTGTGTGTGTGTGTCCCAAAGGACAATTACAGCATCAGAGTCTTCAAAATGATGTAACAAACCATTTTTCAAATATATTACTCAACACACAATCAAAAAACCAGACATATGACAACAGAAAACAAGATAAAAAATTAAGAAGAAATAGCGGTCTCTTGCAGTACGTCCACGGGAGCCCAAAAGATTGGAGTTCAAAAGCACATACTTGAAGACAGTATGTTCACTGTGCCCAAGGAGATGAAGGAATGAGAATGAGCAGAAATGGGAAACTATAAAAACGTGTCAAATGGAAATTCTGAAATTGAGAAATAGTCATAAAATTAAGTACAATAGAGGATGAGTTTAAAGTTAATTAGACACAGTCATTTAAAAAGAAAAAAAAAAAAAACCTGGGGAACTGGAAGATAAATTACTGGAAGAGAAAATTACAGAATGAAACACAAAGAAGCAAGAGAAGATCAGGGATTCTGGAACAGAGTTTGGAGGCAGGAAGGGCGTGCTGAGAAAGTTACTGGAATTCTGGAGAAAGAAGAGAGATTACACGGGCAGCAGGGAGCACTGTGGGTACGCGAATACCCGTGTGCAAATATTTATTGTGCCCTCATTGATCATCGTCGAAAATGGACACCCTTCAACGGGTGACTGGATTGTGTTGGTTCTCTACTGCTCTGTAAACTCGCCACCAGCCACCCGCCACCCCCAGAACCCAGAGGCTTGCTTCACCAGAAGGCTGTTATTTCTTACCTTGTGTGGGTCAGGAGTCAGGCTGTGGCTGAGCGGAGGGCCTTTGTTTCAAGGTCCCTTGTGAGGCAGCTGTCCGCTAACTGTTGGCCAGAGTTCTAGTCATCTGGAAGCTGGATGGAGAGAGGGTGCAACTTCGAGATCCCTTCCGTGGCCACCGGCAGGCCTCCTCCGCTGCCCAGCTCACTCACACGGGCTTCTCCGTAAGGGGGGCTCACACCCGGGCAGCTGGCTTCCCCTGGGGCCCGCAGGCCACGAGAGAGCGAGGAAGAGCACCTGCGAAGAAGCCCTGGTCTTCACTGCTCTGCACCGTCTGCTCCGTGCAGGCAGATCGTGCATCCGCTCCCCTCGATGGAGCGGGTTGTATCAGGTGTGGTGGCTCATGGTGGGCTCACGGGGGCCACGTTACAGGCTGACTAGCACATGCATAAAGAGTGCAAAGATGAAAGGGGGGGCACCACCCATACGTGCAACGAAATGAGTGACTGTCAAGCACGTTGCGCTGAGGAAAGAGTCAAAGGTGACAAGCACGATTCCGTGCACACGCTGTTTTGGAAGAGGCGAAACCATAGGCACAGAAAACCGATGCTGGGTTGCCCCAGGCTGGGCGTGTGGCAGGGGGTGGCCTGCTGTGGCTTCTAGATGGAAGAAACATACTGCTCACAGCTCGGGGTGTCTGCGGTCAGCGAGCCAGCTGCTCCGCTCCAAGGGCGGCTCCCCTCCCGCAGCAGGTTGCCTGTCTCCCGCTGTGTCCTTACCTGGTGGGAAGGAAGGAGCCAGCTCTCTGGGGTCTCTCTCATAAGGGCACTAACCCCAACTGTGAGGACCCCACCCTCGGGACCTCATGGCCTCCCAGAGGACCACCTCCTACGACCATCACCTTGGGGGTTAGGAGTCCAGCGTATGAATAGGGTGGGGGGACACAAACATTCAAACCATAGCACACTGCAGAGGGGCCCGAAGAGTTATCCTCAAGCAGGAAGGCCTGTGTTCCTAGAAATTTATCCACGTGTACATCTTTCTGCCTGTAAATGTGACTTTTGTTAAAACAAAACAAAACCAAAGCCTGATTAGCATAAATAAAAAGAGAACTGCCCCTAGGCATCTCGTGGTGAAACACTGCTAACGAAGAGTGAATATTAAAAGCAGCCAGAAGTAAACAAAAAGCCAAATTCGAAGGAGCAGCAATTCAAAGACAAATCAAAACCAATGAAGTAGCATATTTAACGTGCTCAGATAACTGCCGATCTAGGTTTTTATCATACATAGTAAAAAACTTCTGTAAGGATCCAAAGGAGTTAAGGCAGTGTTAGAAAAAATAAAAATAAAAACTGGAAGAATTAAGTGCGGGGCAGACCCAGAATGCTCAGAGATACACGCGGGAAAAACGAACAGGAAATAAAGCCAGTGAGATCAGGACAGTGTGGAGCAGGGTTTACTATCACACGCGGGTAACGCAGACTCGCAGGCTGTAATTTCAAAGGCAACCACCGAAGGAATAAGAGTGGAGTATGTAATTTCCAAACTAATAGAGTAAAACAGAATAATAAAAGTCAGTCCACCCAAAAGATGGCAAAAAAGAGGTGAGCCAGAGCTATCTGAAAAATAAGACAGGGCGCCTGGGTGGCTCAGTGGTTAAGCATCTGCCTTCGGCTCAGGTCATGGTCCCAGGGTCCTGGGATCAAGTCCCACATCAGGCTCTCTGCTCAGTGGGAAGCCTGCTTCTCCCTCTCCCTCAACCTGCTGCTCCCCCTGCTTGTGCTCTCTCTCTGTCAAATACATAAATAAAATCTTAAAAAAAAAAAAAAAAAACCCAAGACAAATAGAAAGAAAGGTCGTAGATGGCAGGCATAAAAGCACTTCTGAAAATAACTAAGCTTGAATGCCAAGAAACTTTAAGGGACTCATTTAGTGTGAATTCACATTAAAGATAAATCCATTAATAAAATATTTTAAAGCCTAAGATTTCTGAAAAGCATGTAAAACATGAGGATGGTAAAAATTTAAATGTAAAGGAACAGAACCCGGAAAGGTATGTTATGCAGATATTAAAAACAGCCATTCTCATCTGTCTGGGAGTTCCAAATTACATCTCTATGGAATCAGTAGATTCAGGAAGAAATCACAAAAAAGGAGAACTTTGTAACTTATGATGATGAAAATATAACAGAACTTGTGGGATGCCGCTAATGTCTTCATCAGTGGAAATTTGTGTCTTTTAACATCTGTATTGCAAAAGAAAAAAGGCCAAAAATCGGTTTTTCAAATGTCAACAAGTTAGTAACAGAGCAACAATGAAATACCAAGGAAGTGGAAAGAAAGATATAATAAAGGTAAGAACTAAGTTATGGAAATTTATAACAAACAGCAAAACCAAAAGTTGGTTCTTTGAAAAAAAAATTATCTTTGAAACACGAATAGAGCAGAAAACTCTCTTGCAAGGATAGGAGACAAATAAAGAAGATGGCACGGATGGCCAGCTCTAGGGATGAAGAGGGGACCCGCCCCGGACCTTCCAGAGCTTGAAAAATGGTAATGAGTATATTATGGACAGTTTATGCCAAAATGAATTTGTGAATTTAGATGAACAGACACATTTCTCAAAAAAAAGAAAGCTACAACTAACCAAAATGAACCAAAAAAATAGGAAAGCTAAATAATAACATGAATATTTAATCAATTGGAGTTGTAACTGAATACTTTTCTGTGAGGAAAACCCAAATGCCTTTCCCAGTAAGTTGTCTCAAAATCTTAAGAGTGAAGGAATGCCAGTGTTATAGAAACACTTCCAGAGACCAGGAATACAGAAGGGGAAAGAAAGAAAACCTTCCCAGCTTGCATAGATAACCACTTAATTTATGACAAACTTGGCATTGCAGGGAACTGGGGGAAGGATAACAACTGCTATTCATGTGAGGAAAAAAAATGAACTTGACCCCTACTTCATGCTATATGCACAAGAGATTTCTGGTAGATTATAGATCTAAGTGTCAAATGTAAGATAATAAAATTTGTTGAAGAAAATATAGGAT
Source organism: Ursus maritimus (assembly GCF_017311325.1). Taxonomy (NCBI): domain Eukaryota; kingdom Metazoa; phylum Chordata; class Mammalia; order Carnivora; family Ursidae; genus Ursus; species Ursus maritimus. The sequence goes on from NW_024423344.1 coordinate 76,070,189, forward strand.
TTTTTTTTAACTTCAGAGATAGGAAAAGAAAGAAGGACTTTGTAAACAGGCCACAAAAGAGTGCTAACTATAAAGGAAAAAATATATGTATATAATATATATATTTATATTATATTTTATATATTATATTTTATATATTGTATATTATATTAATATAATATATAATTATATAATATATATAATTATATGTAACATATATAATTATATATATTCATGTCCCCCCTCCAATTTCCTGTTCAGTTGTCTTTTGTTTTGATTTTAAGTAAACTCTGAATATGACCCTTTGTTGGTTGTGTTGAAAATACTTCCTCCAATGATATATATATATATACACATAAAATATATATAATATATATAAAATATAATATATTATATATTATAAAATATATGATAAAACAAATATGATGAAACAAATATATATTATATATTATAAAATATTATATGATATATAATATTAAATATTATATTATATTTTATATTTTATATATATATTTATTTATATATATATAATTGGAGGAAGTATTTTCAACACACTTAACCAACAAAGGGTCATATTCAGAGTTTACTTAAAAACAAAACAAAAGACAATTGAACAGGAAATTGGAGGGGGCCATGAATAGGCACGTAGCCTTTTTCAGAGTCTGCCTTCATGGGGAATTAGAGAAACGCGCATGAAGAGCACGGAGAAACTGCTCGCTACACACCTGCAGAATGGCAGCACTGACCCACAAGGAGGGGTTCCGGCAAACAGGGACCCTGGGAAGGGACTGCTGCCCAGGACAGGGCTTTCCCTGGAGGAGGAGGGGCCCTTGGTGATTGGGAGAGAGGCTGATGGGGGCTTCTGAGTGGCTGACACAGTCCTGTTTCTTGACTCGTGTGCTAGTTACAGTTGCAGGATTTAAAAAGATAAAGAGAAAAGCCAGGAGGGAGAGAGAATGAGAGGGGAACAGAGGGGGAATGGAGAGTGCGTGTCATGCATCCAGGACGGTGGGTGGTCCCCATCCTATCTCAGGCTTCCCTCAAGGTCCAAGGGAACACAGGGAGGCTGACGACCATAGCTTCCCCGTTGAGCGAATTGCTCACCCACACACGCTCACCCCTGATGTCAGAAGCCGGAGGAGGAGAGTGGGTATAGACTGAAACCCAGGCAGGGCCATACCCATCACAAGTCACACATGACGTTGGGCCGGGGTGGGGGTGGGGGGGGATGGAAGCAGGTCGTTGGTCGGGGCCGGGTTTATTCAAGCTTAGCATGGAGGTCTCCAGAGCAACGTGGGAATTCTCCGTTGGCACTCAGAAAAAAGACTGCTTGAATCACACACAGAGAAAAACCCAGATGTGTTTACGAATCTTACCCCGCCATAGTAAGCAAGGTTTACAAATAATGATCAGAAGTATGAAGGTCCCGGGGCGCCTGGGTGGCTCAGTCGGTCAAGCGTCCGACTCTCGATTTCAGCTCAGTTCATGATCTCTGGGTCGTGAGATTGAGCCCTGCGTTGGGCTGCACACTCAGTGGGGAGTCTGCTTGGGATTCTCTCTTCCGCTCTCCCTCTGCCCCTATCCCCCAACGTGCACACACAGACACACACACACTCTCTCTAAAATAAATAAATAAACAAACAAAAAGAAGCAGGTCACAAAGCAGAGGCTTTTTGGTGCAGTGGGGGAGGGGGGAGTGACATCAGTTAGATACAGAAGTATTTTTCTACCAGCAACAAAGACTTCTAGAAAAAGAAATTGCCCTTACCAAATTGTGTTACCACTGCAAGCAGACGAAAGTTCGGCCGAGAATGATACAGGCTCCCACGAGCCCAGAGCATCCGCTTCGGATCTGCTTGGCTTACAGCTCGCCCTTAAGTGGCTCAGTGTATGGCCCTCCACCTTCCTGGACAATAACCAAGCCCTGTGTGCTGGAGGGCAGACTTCGCTCCCGATCGCCCACCCTTAAAACGACACTGGTTATGATGTGTTATTCCAACTCGATTAAAGTAGGCATTTTGTAAAACTCTCCGTGTTAATGTGTGATGTTCAGACTTACGCGTATCTGTTTAGCTGGAAACAGAGAGATGCAGTCTTTCTCTTAAAATGGTTACTTTTCGAAATCTCTGATGCTACCCCTTTGGAAGGGTAAAGATTACAAAAGCATGGTATACTCTTACGTTGAAATGAAGTATTCCTAAAGTAATAAAAATGGAATTTGAGTGACAGCAATAGCCAGCAAGCTTGTGATAGAAGCATTTTCCACAAGAGCTGCAAGGATTTAGTAAGAAAGTAATTAATTCCTGTTTTGCTCGCAATTTTGAAGGGTTTAAAGATTGCCACCAAAAAAAAAAAAAAGGAATTTAAAATATGTTCAAATGATAAAAACTGAATACATGAATATTTAAGAAAGATGACCATATACTCATTCACTTTTGCTAAAATTTCAGCCCATGCTTCTCCCTAGCTCACCTTGGATGACATTAATCATACTATAAAGAAAAAGAAAAGAGAAACTTGATGTCACCAAATCATTTCATTTGTCTGTGTCTTGACTCAAAAGCCAAAAGCTATGGCTTGGACAATGGTCCTGGAAAAGCCTAATACAAAAAAAAAAAAAAAAAAAACCAAAACTGAGTTTTACTCTAAAAATCAAAGTAAAACCAAAAACCAATGGAGCAAACAAACAAAAATCCTCTAAACCAAAATGGAAATTTTTGTGGATTACATTGCCTGAAATTAAATATCAAATTAAATATTTAGGACTCTCAGACTTCTAAACTTCAGCCTGTCACAAATGCTTGAGCCCTGAAACACAGTTGTATATATTACCCCTTCAATCTTAGAGGGACCAGATTTTAAAATAAAGCCAGTTCTGTGTTGTCATTAATTGACAATCACTTGGAAATCTCAGAATTACAGGCACAAAAGGAAAATTATTTCAATTGGGATTTCAGTCCTTCAAAGCTACTCGACATGTTTATGTTGGTCCACTTTTGCGAACACCATGAAAGTCTGGGTTCCTGCAACCTCCCCGTGATTACTACGATATCCAGCACAATGCCCTGGATACTTGGCACTGGGTAAGCACGTACCGACTGGAACAGTGTTGCATGTTCCACAGGAACCGGCGAGTTTGTGCAGGGCGCAGAGTCAGAAAGTCTCCTTGTCGGTGTGGTACAAACTGAAAAGTATTAGACACGTGCAGTACGTGGTATGTAGGTGATGATTAAAATTCTGAAGGCGGTTCCTAGTCCTGATGCCTAATTCACAACGTATAGTCAACGTGCTTTCTAAATAAAGGCACAAGATGGAAATAAATGTTTAAAATAACTTGAAATTCTAATTGAATCAGAAATAGTGTTATTTTCTAGGAAATGATTTCTCTTGAATGCCAGTATCTGCATGCTACCTCTGCTTCCCAGAAATAATTATCTGTTTGTTCATTTGCTGAAATATAGTTATGTGTGGCTAATTATAGCTATCACTTACTTTAATTGCCATCCTTTTCCTGATGGGAACACAGACTTAGATCTTTTTTGGTATACTTAATTATTCCCCGGACTTGTGGTTATTTATCATTAGATTAAAGAACAGTTTTTAGTGTTAGGACGTTTTAGTTGCATCACACAAAATATTGTGAGTATAAAGATGTTTATTTTGTGGGGAAATAAGGACATAAAAAATTCCAGCTAGACCATTTTATGTCCGGTATGATTTTCTTCCTTGCTGCTCAATGAATACACATGATATTGCTGGGCATCGGAGAACAAACGGCAATTAAAGAAGACGGTCGTTACGTTTGATTTTTCATTTATCGTTCTGTGAAGATTTTTTCATTTGCCGGACGTTTTTCCTCGGTGCACAGTGAGGATTATGTGTGGCGTAAAGGGCTTCCCCAGGGAAGGACTGGGTGGGACCATCTGCAGGACCAGGAGCTCTGCGTTCTCTGCATAGCCTCCAGCACCGTATCGAAGCCAGCACCGCTGGGGCACCAAACCACAGTGATTCTGGAAACATCTAAAAATGGCTTTTGTCAGCCCTGCTCGAGATAGATCCAGAATGCCGGCAAACGATCCTCTCGCTTGAGCCTGTGAAAAACATTCAAATATACGTTTTACCACATCACTTTGTTTATGGGAATTGTACGGAGTCTTTGGAACTCATACTGTTGTCTGCTTCAAAGGCTAACTGACAATCCGGAATATCGTGCAATCACCTATTTTCAGCAGCAGAAGGTAGCTTTGCAAAGAAAGCTGGCTCCTTGGGCATTTAGAAAGCCCTGCCCCACTCCTTCTGGCTAAAAATAGTTTCAAGTCATCTTAAATAATTGCTCATTTGGACTTCATTTAATTAAGTTTCCTCCGCTTAGTTGAGGAGTCAGGATTCAAAACGGCTGGGTTGAAACGCTGACGCTGTCTTTCCAGGCGCTGTCACATTCTGCCTGTGTTCGGACCCCGGCTCTGGTGCTTACTAACCCCATGCCTGGGAGCAAATTCTTAATCTGTCCGGTGCTCAGTTTTCTCATCTTGAAAATGGGTATAGTTCAGGGCCCTGCCTTATGGGATTGTTATGAGGGTTTAGGACAATGGGGCCAGCACAAGTTAGTGCTCAATAAACATTTCCTGTAGCCAGAGATCATAAAAGCTCAGATATTTGGGGGCTAGACGATCACCGAAAATGTGTCCAGTCAAAGCAAAAATGCATGATTTCGATGAGGTACGGGGCAGTGAATTAATTCATCTGAGACCCTACAGACTGTAATGCTAGAATCAATGCCTAATGACTCATTTACACACAGACCCCAGTACACACACGTGCGTAGTCAAACACGCCAAGTGTCATTTTGGTGGCCTGCACTGGCATTCGGTGTGATGACAGACATTATAGTTTGGAGCCTCTGGGATGAATGGAAATTGGGATAGATGGGTGGGGTTTCAGGAAGGCTCTGTTTTTATTCCTTGGAGGGTTAGAGGATTCAAAATAATATAAAGGACAGATTGGCAGGAAGAAGCCTAGAGAAGGGCGGGTGCACATCAGTCAATCAAAGCATTTATTAAGCGCCAGTTGCATGCAGGCGTTGTGCAATGCACGTGGAACCGTAGGAAATCTAAGCAACTCAGGATGTGGTCTGTGCGACAAGAGAGCACACATCGAGTGTTAACAATACATTTCAAGAGAGATCACAGAACGGCAGCTGGTGACAAGTGTCGGATCAATCACATAAATAATGAGTGTTCTGTTGCCTCCACACGGAGAAGGAGATTCCCGTGGGCTGGGCTTGTTCGGCATGCTCCTGGTGAGGGCTGGGATTTTCAAAACGAATGAGATTCAGACGAGAAGGGCACACCTTCCAGGGAAGAAGATTTACTGCACAGTATCTTTGTGGCGGGGATGAGAATGGGGTGCTTTGATGGAATAGTTAAGTAACTAAGATGGGAGAGGAGGTGGCAGGAGCACACGGGGCGTTGAATGCCAATTCGAAGAGTCTGGAAGAGTAGTCCTGGCTTGAAGGGGGTGGGGTGCTACCTGCTATTTGGGAGAAACTTCCCTGACTGTGTTATTCAGAGTGAGCAGTGGAACAGAAACTTTAGCTGGGAATAGCCGTTTTGTGTTCTCCCACCCTAGCCTTCGCAGGCCGTGCACCCCAATGAGGGGGTTCGAGAATGGGCTGGTACAGGAGGCAAGAAGAGGGGGGTGAGGGTGATCCAAGATGTTGAGGCTCTGGACCAGAGAACAGGGCAGTCTGCAACAGAAGTTAGAAACGAAGTTCAAAGAGGAGGCTTATTCTCTGGGTTGGATTTGAAGTTCAAGAGCCAAGAGCGACTTCTGGCTGTAGATGGTTGTTATGCAGACGTTGCTTATAGTTCGGGAGTTTAAGGGGAGCTCCAGGATGGAAAGATAAAAAAGGCAGAGTTTTCCAGGAAGCTGGAGAAGTGGGAATCATTTATAGGATCAGAGGAAAACATTTAAAGAGAAGTGAGGGGGAAATCTGACCGCAAAACCATGCAGAGTGCCAAGTTTTGAGAAATATCCCTTGAGAAGGGCAGACATGGAGAAACAGAATAAACGATCAGAGATAGAGGAACACTGATGTCCAATTTCACAAAAGATGAGGGGTACTTGGTAAGTGGGGGAGACACGAGAGGAGAATCAAACCTCATTGATGTTGACTAAAACTTGGGTTTGGGCAGAACTTGAGGGCAGAACTGTGACAAGCAACTGGTTCATTACGTAAGATTCAGAGCCACACCGCCCTCTACGCCTGCCCCAGGCTTCTGTTCTGGGAAGACTCTACATAAACCCATAGGGTTTCAGGTGCAGACTTCAGCACCGCAGAGCTCTCCCTTTTCAATATCCCCTTACAAATCTCAAGGAAGTCCAGGGTTTGGATCCACGCCACACAGGATGGGGAGAATGTCCTAAACGCCACTCCCCCCGAGCATCCTGGGGAAGGATTCATTACAAAGCACCCCCTACACAAGGAGAGGGAGCACAGAGCCTCTTCCCTCCACCTGGACCCTCGATCAAGGCCGACGACTGTGCCCAGCCCCAGCACGGAGTGGTATGTTCTATGGAGTGTTGCTCTCGCCTACGTGGCCCCCATCAGCGGGCAGGGAATGCCTTCCCCCAGCCTCTGCCTGTTCTCTTTGAGCAGAAGAGCACCTGTCTCTGGGGGCAGGATGGGGACAGTTTCAGAAGACCCTAGCCCTTGCTATCATTTGGACAAGCATGGCTCCTGAAAATGATGGTCTCGTGGCAAGTGGGCATCTTGGCATTTTGAGGCGCACTGTTGCTGCCACAGAAAGCATGTGTGGAGAACTGCACCGATGGGAATTACCACCTCAGAATGCGGTCTGGGAGAAGGCTGTGACCACAAGAAGACCAGAGCATGCTCGCGAAAATGCGAGAGCCGTCTTCTGGGATAGAAGCCTTCCGTGGAAGTGAACAAATAAATGTTCCTATTCACCTTTGATGTCCCCCCCAACCATGGATAAGGAACCTTCAGCTCAATAGGAACACAGTAGAACTCTCTGCCCTGAGACCAGGGGGCTTTTCTGGGGCCTTTGCGTAGCACACTATAGCTGCACGAGGAAACCCCTTGCCTGCAGAAAGACTCGTGCTCACGAATTGACAGGTGAGATGACACGATTGCCAGAGCCTTTTTTTTTTTTTTAAAGATAATGAGAAGTAAATGAAACAGGATTGAAATAATGAACATCCCAAAGTTTGGTGATGGGCACGAGAAGTTTCACTGTCCTCTCTTTAGTTTTATCTGTGTGTGAGATTTCTGTAATAAAAAGTTTTGTACTGCTCGTTATCTTAATAAATAACACGGGTAAGTTATTGTACTTCTGTGTGCATTTCTTTGAATATTGATTGATTGATTGCTTATTTTTAGGGTTATTACTTAGTGCTTATTTACTCTCTTTCCTCGTTATACATACTCCTTGCCCATATTTTAAAATCTGACAGTGGGTCCTTTATTTTGATTTGTAGGACGTTTTAAGAATAATAGAGCCTTTTATTTAGTGCCTTGAAATGTTCTGTATTGTTCTTTTTTAGCTTGCATTTTATCTTTATGATAGAGCACATATTTATTTTTAAATGTTCAAACAGAGGTACTAATCCATTTTTTCCCTCATGGGTTTTCTTTTTTCTTTTGCTGTCATTCTTAGGTGATTTGCCTTTAAAATGTACTGTTTCTGATATGGCAACAAGATAAAATATTTTATTGGTACAAAACAAAACAAACCTCCGCCTTCTAACATCCTCAGTGCTTCCCAGCTATGACCCGATCCTCGGGCTCCCAGTCCCTGGGCATAGCGGCCCGAGTGAGCTTCTCCCACCTGTTTGCTACAAGCAGCAAGGGTGTTCGGCACCCCGGGCCGGTGGGTCTCCATTGCTCCTCCCACCTGCACCTTCATGACGGGGAGGAGAGAGCACTCACGCCAAGGCTGCCAGCACCCCTTCCTTCTCCCCCACTGTCCCTCAGCACCCGGCTCTCCATCCCCACACATTCACCTGCCCTGCACTGGCACCATCTGTCCCCACCCTGCTGACCCTGCCACAGGTTCTGGGATCTGTGCTTTCTTCAGTCAACAGGTGAGAAAGGCCTCTTAGCGCACCACTCAGGTAAAATGGCGTCTCATCACAGCCCCCTCTCAGAGACCCGCGGTGCCTACAAAACAGCGTCAGACGTCTGTGGACTGTCTGCTTATCCAATGGCCTGGAATCCCAGCTTGTGACCGAGCTCAGATTTCCATCGTCCCGTCCACCTGGTTTGGATTCCAGACCTCTCTACCCGTGTGATTGGCTCCTGTCCCACACCTGCTACGCCAGTCTCTAATCCAGTGTGCCCTCGCCAACTTCAGACCTTGCCATTGCTTCTGGCCGGGACCCGTCTTCCCCCATGACCCCCACTGTAGGCCTGTCACTTCCCAGGTGGCGGCCCCGGTCTGCACGAAGCGAACCTTTCCGTGCCCAGGCATTCGTATATGTAACAGGAAGATTGACCGGGGGCCTCGTTATGTGTTGAGGGGGTCTTGTGGACTTCCCTGAGGAGCTTGCTCACTCCTATAATTGCAAAAGTGTGCCGTGATTTGCTGATGATATTTCATTTAGGAAGCCTGTGTATGTTTAATCAATTACACCGTCCTAGTTAATTATGATTTTAGGTAAGAGCAGCAATCAATCACTTCATCATTTAAGGTCTCTGGATTGAGTTCATTCCATCAGGTGACTTTTCTTGCTTCAAGTATTCATTTTTATCAGCAAGTCACCTGTGGTGCTGTTTGGTCGCTGTCTCCCCGGGGTGTGCAGGCAGGCCTGATTCTGCCTCCCAGGGGCATTCGTGGCTATCACAGCTGCAGAGGGGCTACTACCATCCGGGGTAGAGACCAGGGGGCTGCCGGACACCCTCCACAGGACAGCCCCACGACAGGGAGGGAGACGGTCCAAAGTGTCCGCCGTACTGAGGTCGAGAAACCCTGCTTCTCTCGCGAGGGGTCGTCAGTAAAACCCTGCGGGGCCTCACGGGTATTTCTGTATTACTTTGGTGGGGGATGTAAATTTCCTCACACTGCTGTGGACCCTCCGTGGCTGGTTAGGAATCGGTCTGCTGTGAATGCACAGCCGCACTGATGTCTTCTGCGTGGACCTCAGCTTCCCTCCGGCGGTTCAAGGACCCCGTTCACCCTGTGTTGTCCGCATGCTTCTCCCTCCACCATCACTGCTTCACCGAACTGTCTTCAGTCTCTAGAAGTTTCCCTCGCCCCCGCACCTCTCTCCTCCCTATGCGCCACCATGGAACACATCTTCGTTACTACTTTATTGCTTTTTCCAGGGTATTTCCTCCTTTATTAAATGGCACTGCAGCAGTAATTGTGTTCCCTTGGGAAATTCGTGATTCAGGAGCATTTAGGGACCATCCTTTCAATCCACGAACTCTAACAGTTTGCGATTATTCCAGTAAGTACACAGCTTGTCTCATTTGGGGAAAGGACCCTTACCTGCTTGTTGGTGTTGGCCTCCATAGGTTTACCTGAAGACGATGGATTCTCCAGTCTGTCTGCGAGCAGCTGCACAACCGCATCGTTTCAGAGACACAGAGAGAGCCACACCACTCAGGTAACGACCGCGACGTCGTCACGGCATACGTGATGAGCAGACACTCAGGAAGGGGTGACCGAGAACGATTGTTCCGCCTGGACCAGAGAACACGCTCGTTCTCCCTCCAGCCCTAAGTGTCTTCAGCTCGACATCCTTCTCTCTCCTCCTCCATCTCAGAGATGCCAGCTTTCTGCTGGTTAGAAAGAGGAGAAGAAGAAGAATGTCCAAAACAAAAATTAATACTTTTAAGTTGAATATTGTAGATGTAATGTATGTTGTGGTATTTAAAAATCCCTGTCAAGTGAAGATGACATTACATCCCGGGAGTGATGCTAACATGTTCTCTGCGTTTGACCTCAGCCAAAATAGGAGGACTCGGGTGCCGACAGCGTGGGAATAAAACGCTTGAGGCGCCTGTGGTTTTATGCCACTGTACCTCAGTTATTACCTGTGAATTCCACATCACCCAGACTCATTTATAATAAAGTATATGGGGGCACCTGGTAGAGCATGTGACTCTTGTTCTTGGGGTGGTGAGTTCAGGCCCCACTGTTGGGCATAGAGCTGACTTGAAAAAGTAAGTAAATGAAAGAAAAGATAGCAAATGATCAGAACACTCTAAAATCAAAATGAGATCACAGTTCACAAAACTGTTTTTGACATGTTAAAGTCGTTTTGTGTATATGCTTAATGTGTTTGGCCTTAAAAAGTTCACCAAAATAAAGACTATCACTTCAAGGGAAAAAAAAAAACCTAGGGTTTTTAGAAAGAGAAAGGATTTATATCATATAATCTAGAGTTCTTTTTATGCTGAATTTTAAAATATAGTTTTAATCATTATCTTCAAAAAGATGAGTTTGCAATCAAGGTGACACAACCAATGATATATCAAAGAGCTTGTTATCAATATAGTCAAAATTATTGCTTTAGCAACAGAATTCTTATTTTGCATGAAGCTACGGTACACCTTTCTTGATGTCAACTATCTACATAAAAATCTTTAAAAAGGGGATGCCTGGGGGGCTCAGTCAGTTGAACAGGCTCAGGTCATGATCCCAGCATCCTGGGATCAAGCCCCATGTGGGCTCCCTGCTCAGTGGGGAGCCTTCTTTTCCCTGTGCTTCTGCCCCTCCCCCCCCCACTTGTTCAACCTCTCTCTCTCTGTCAAATAAATAAATAAAATCTTTTAAAAATATATTTTTTAAAAAGTCAGTTGAGTATCCAGACGTTTCCATAAAATCAACAATCCAGACAACGATGCACTTTCATCTGAATATTTGGCCTTATATGGACAGGTCCATTGTTATCAGCTGAGATTTTTCTAAATAACACTGATGAGCGAGTGAGAAAAATCAATAACTTTAATCTGAAAAATAAATCTTACAGTAGGCAGCCTGCTGAAATCACTTACACTGATATATAGGCACTGAAATAGGAAGAAAATACGGGTTGGCTGCAGTAACAGATCGTCCTAATCTCCCCTCTGTTCCTTAGAGATTCATTTACTTTACTTGGTAAGCCTTACAGATGCTTTATCTAAGGTAATTCCCAAGGAGGGGGGACCTACTTGTAATGAACACTGGTTTGATTTTTATGGTAAGACTGATTCCTGTACCTTAGAGCACAGCGGTCAGCCAGGAGATGCCCTTTCCAGGGCTCCCACTACAATGTGGTTCGTAGAGAAAGGGCTGATTTTGCAAAAAGGTGCATAAGGCAGGCATCTCTTCCGTGGATTTGGCTAAGAGGCAAAGAGAGACGGGAAAGAGCCTCAGGAATAAGTTTCCATTCCTAGTTGTCAATGTGGGCGTTCTGTTCTGGTGCAAACTCTCTGCCTCGTGGTGCCTTTTTCAAGGAAGCAGGAAACTTCTTCCCTGCAGAAGTGCACACATCCTCATGGTAGGACACGTTTCTCACTGTTGAAAAGCTCTAAGACTTCGGTGAAATTACACATTAATGGCCACATGCCTTTCAGCATAAATGCCTTTTGTGTGGCGTTTATACAGGAAATACGGACAGCTATAGACATATCGCCTTTTAGATTTTCTACTGATGCAACTAGATAAGGATTCTGTAAAATCAGTCCTGGACTGATTGGATATATAGCAGTAAAATCAGATGTGGACTACAAATTGAATTTCTCGTTGCAGAGGTCTGTAGTCTAATTAGCATCATCCGTGACTTTAGTGAAATCTCTTTAAGAAAGACAAAATGTATGTGTATTATTGTAGATAGAGAAAACAGGAAATGGATTTGGTAATTGGCCAAAAATCATAGGGAAATTTCAGAGTGTGTGCTTTGAGTAGATGCCAAGATCATATGTCCTGTTTCTGAGAATGAATTTACCAAAACCCATTAAAAAGAATGGAGGAGTCATCCAATTTTTTCTAAAGCTTTAAGAATTGCTGGTCAAGACAAAAATCGAAGTAGCCATGGTAGACATTTGTGACTTGGCTTGTTAGCTGCCAGTCACATGTTAAGGTTTCTCACGATGAAAATATGAGGGGAGAGACTCACCCCTCCTTCTGTCCTTTGAGAGCTAGACAAATACAGGCGAGATGGGCTCGGTCAGTCTAGTAGCCATGGATTATGGAGTGAGAGACATATGATGGAAGGGACGATAAGAGTAGATGTCCCCAAGCGGGTGACGTGTGGCTGAGTGGCTCCCCTCCGTGGAAGCTGTTAGACAGCATATGGCCACTGCCAGCCACGGAACCCACCTTGATTCCTGCCCCCTTGCCCCGCCGTTCCTTCTTGCTTCATACCTTTCTCTCACCTTCCAGTAAGGGTTCCACCTGTTAAGATGTGCAGAGATTTTGTTGCTTGCAAATACGAATTTTGACTGACACGCATAGAGATGTAAAACATTTTCCAATGAGGGTCGCACCTCAATAATACTAGCTGTTTGTTTCCGGAAGGTGCGGCGTAGAGACAAGGCAGTTTATGTCCTATTCCATCATACATTTTTTACAAATTTGCAATGCATGATGACTTTACATAAAACTAGTAAAAGTAAATTTCACTTGAAATATTTGGAAACTGAGAAAGCTGGGACATCCATGCATCTTGAATGGGGCTGAGTTCCTGGTTGCTCCTCCTAGGGGGGGCTCGGCAGGTCCTTACTGTGAGCACAACAGCATAGTCATGACCTTGCAGGCCACTCGGCGCGGGTACACGCAGCTGTGCGTGTGTGATGCCGGGCAGTCCCGCGTGCTGGCCCCGAAGGGGCTTTGCGGCACTTCCCACCGCTCAGCTCTGGAATTTCACAGGCTGTAAAAGCCACTTCGGCTTGGCTTTGAAATTAGACAGTATTTATAAAAATAATATGCCATTTATCCACTTGCTATTTTGTGAGATGTAAAGTAACTTTTTTAAAAAAAGTGCATGCCATTTGGCGCGATGAGATGGCTCCGAAGTCACTCAGCGGGAGGAGAGTCCGCAGGGAGTGAAACGCTGAGGACACCTTCCAGCCCAGAGTGACTTGGCATTTTCTGCTGGGCTTGCAATCCTCAGCTGACTCAGAAGGCCGGGTAACCCGACACAGGATCCCCATGGATTATAAATAGAGCACAATCGTGAACCATGCGGCAGGTGGGGGCCCAAAGGCAGGAGGGTCCAAGGAGGGGATGGAAAAAATAAAATAAAACGCTTGGTTCTTGCCCTCGGCCTGAAATTGCTGGTTCCACATTGGCTTAGGGCTCTTCGCTTGATATTGAAGAATGAGCCACTTTCTTTTCTCGTTTGAGCACACCTTATTTGTATTTACATCCTGCTTTGCACTTTCCCAACTTCTGCTTCACGCTGTTTTATTCCTCTCAGGTGTCTGTTCTCCACAGTGATATCGTGTGGTTTATGATCTTTGATTTTCATGGTGGGCATTTATCGTATTCCCTACCTAACTTTTTGTTACAATTTTTTAAAGAGCATAAAAAGTTATTATTAATATCTGTCATATTCAAGTATTCGTTGTCAGAAATCACTGATGGCCTCTGATAAAATAGTGGCCGCCCAGCACCCGAGAGCTTAATAAATATCTAGGCTACTCCCAACACAGCCACCGAAGAAAGCCGTAGCATAATCAATGTGCAATTGATCCGCAAGCGGGAGACAGATTGTTACGTGGTTTGTTTTACTGGACCATCAAAGAAACCTTTCTGTAACGTCACAACGAAGTGTTGTGGGGCTCTAAATACAGCCAGCGCCTCTCTCGAATATTCATCGTATGCGTCACGTGGACTGCAGGAAATACATCCTGGCAGGGAAAAGAAACAGTGTGCTAGATAAAACAACAAAATGTAGACACATTTAGTTCAATAAGGGATAATTCTAAAGCACATGGTAGGAAATAGAAATTAGGTAACCCCTTTAAAAGGAAATATATATGTATTTCATTTATAAGCTACAACCAGAAGCCGATCTAGCCTGGAAAGCTCTTTCACGCAGCTGAGGTTTCGGGGAATCAGTATGCACCCCTCGTGACTCCCATATGACGTGCAAGAAATGAAGGCAGTAAATTAATTTGATGGTGTGAGTTGAATGGCAGCGTTTTCAGCAGAAAAGAGACAAATCCCGTATAGATCTATAGAAACTTGGAAAATAAGAAGCAAAACCAGATCTTATATTTTGTGTTTTTCCTTCATTGAATTGCACCATACGTAGACCCGAAATGTATTCATTCAAATGCGTAGGGTTTTCCTAGTGAACACGTTGGCAGTATCAATGAGGAGATCATTCAGTTTTAAGAAATATTAGAAGAACAAGAAATAAAAAGGTCTTGTGATATGTCTGCACGCTCACCTTCCAGATGGGAAACTGCAGTGAGCCCACACCGTTGCTCAGGGGAGGGAGTGACGCAGCGGAGGAAACGTGGCTGAGGACAAATTCCGGTTGTGAATTTCAGTATTCAGTATTCAAAATTTCAGTAGTTAAGAATTTCAATATTCATTTCATTAACTAAATTTATTTTTTAAAATTAAAGAAAATAAAAGAAACAAGAAAAAGAACTGGGTGTGAATCCCGTAACTGTTATTTAACTTGGGGGTAGAGAAAGTAGCAATTAGTTTTCAGATTGATTCAAGAAAATACATACAACCTGACAAGCCTGCCCTGCAATATAACAAGTGCTTAAAAACTACGCTTGCTATATTATCTTAGTATTCTTTCCCCCCAGCCCCCCAGGTCAGTATTCTGAACATTAATTCTGATTCAACCATAGCAGATGCTATCTAAAATAGCAGGAGATTAGACCGAATCGGCAGGACCACACACTCACCTGGGATTGGGTTAAAATGTGGCATGCATGTGATTTTCAAAAAGATTTTGTGGTGGAATACTATAAATGTAGGGTAAAGGAGCACAGCAAGCAGCCTAACACCCACCTTCAGTAAATCTTAACATCCCCCCGTATTTGTCCTGGCACCATGTGTTTTAGAGAAATCTATATCCCAGTTCCTAACCCCCCTGCCCCCCACCTGCCACGCTGCAGTGAATCCTGTCCTGAAGTTAGTGCAGAGCCCCCCACCGGTGTTTGCAATTTTTCTAATATGAATGTAGCCATAAATTACATCGCATCCATAGATAATAATGGATGCGTGGCATGCTTTTAAAATCATGTATCACTCTGAGCAATTACTTCGTAGATTGGTTTGCTTTTGTACTTGTTGAGATGTTTTCCCCCGTTTTGATACAATGCTGCTCTCCATTGCTGTCTTTTTCTGAGTATTAGCTCAAGGTTAAATGTAAAGTCTTTAAGGTGGGGCTGTCCCCGGGGAGGCGGTAGGAAGGGAGATGACAGTGGACGACACACTGTCATGGGCACTGAGTGCAACATTGCTTTCGAGTTCCCTCGGCAGGGAGCAAGTCTATTGGAAGAGAAAAGGCCAAAGGAACACACCACCCCATGTGAAAGGGCGGTCTCACCCTGCTGCCACCTCTGGCCCTAGGGGGTAGCCGTGTCTCTGGCAGCCACGTCCTCTTCCTCCAGATCTTCACAAGGTGGTCCGAGGTGTCTCTCAGGGTCCTGAGAAACCTAATCCAGAGAGCTCCGTGAAAGATGCAGGGAAATGGCGCTGAATGCCCAGGGACAATATGGTACCATGGACTTCCATGCCCAAACATTCCTCAGAGGGCTACAACGAGGGCATGAGCACGGATTCTTAGAAGCTCTCTTTCAACACCTTAAAACACAATTATATTACTCACTTTTTAGCTGTAAACATGCCTCCTCCACTTTCAACTTTTCTCAGAAACAACTTTCACATAGATACATTCATGACATTTCTTAAGAACAGCAGGCTTACAGTTTGACAATGTGGAGTGGAAAACTTTATCAAAACCAAGTTTCCAAATGATTACTGTTACAAACAAGGCTACAGTGAAAATCATAGAATATGTCTCTAACTCATAAGTAGAGAAAAATATCAAAGTTTTCCCCTAGGAATGGAAGTGCTGCATTGCTGGGGACGCACATTTTCAACATAGGAGTTATTGCCAGTTATTCCCCAAAATCGTTCCAACACGTACACCTCTAAAAGGGAACATTTCACACTTCTGTTGGGTAATCTCCTGGTTTAGTGAATCTTTTGTTTGTTTGTGTGTTTACCAAAGTGATTAAGTGTAAAACAGGTCTTATTATGGTTTTGTTTTGCCTTTCCCTGGTTGCTATGGGGTGTTTTCGTATGTTCTCAGACCTGCTAGTCCAAAGACATCCTTTTCCAATTTCCAAACTGGTTTGCATGAGTTTCTTGATAATTTTGCAGGAATTCTTTACATATCCTGGGTAATATTCCTTGTCAGTTGCATGCATGGCAAACACTTGGCTTATAGTGTTTTCTTAGTCTAACTAGAAGTTTGTCAACTTTATTGATCTTTTAAAAATAGCTTTGGATTGTATTGATATACCCTATTATTTTTCTGTTTCATTGATTTCTGTACTTTTTAGTATTTCCTTCCTTTTGCTTGCTTTGGGTTAAAATTGTTCTATTTCTAAATTTCTTAAATAGCAAGCATAGATCATTGGTTTGATGCCTTCTTTTTTCCCTGCTAGTATTTAATGCAATAAATTTCCACCTCTAGCTGTGTTACCTGCATTCTGGAACATTCTGATATGTTTTGCTTTTATTTTCATTCAATTCAATCTGTTTTCTACTGTCCTGTAGGACTTCCTCTTTGACTAATGTTGTTTACCTTCCAAATATTTAGGGACATTCCAGATATCTTTCTGCCTTTTATTTCTGGTTTAATTGCATTATGATCTGAGAGTATGCTTTGTATAATTTCAGTTCTCTTCAATTTATCAGGAATTACTTTATGGCCCAGGGTATGGTCTATCTTGGTGGAATTTCCACATGCACTTGAAAAGAAGGAGTATTCTGCTATTGTTGGATAGTGATCTGGAAATGTCTATTGGGTCAAGTTGGCTGACAGTGTTACTGAGTGCTTCTGTATCTTGGCTGATTTTCTGTCCACTTCTTTTATTGAATTCTGAGAGAAGAGTATCCAAGCCTCCAACTGTAATTGAGGTTTTGTCTACTTTTCCTTTCAGTTTAACAGTTTTTGCCTCATACATTTGTAAGTTCTGTTGTTAGATGTGTGGACCTTTAAGATTATTACATCTTCTTGGGGCGCCTGGGTGGCACAGCGGTTAAGCGTCTGCCTTCGGCTCAGGGCGTGATCCCTGCGTTGTGGGATCGAGCCCCACATCAGGCTCTTCCGCTGGGAGCCTGCTTCTTCCTCTCCCACTCCCCCTGCTTGTGTTCCCTCTCTCGCTGGCTGTCTCTATCTCTGTCGAATGAATAAATAAAATCTTTAAAAAAAAAAGATTATTACATCTTCTTGATGAATAGATCTATTTATCATTGTGCATTTTTTTCTTTTTTATTTCTGATGATATTCCTTTTTCTGAGGTCTACTTTGTCTGAAATTAACATAGCCACCTCATCATTCTTTTGGTCATTGTCAGCAAGGTATGTTTTTTCCAACCATTTAATTATTTTTAAACAGCTTTATTAAGATTTAATTCACTCACCATACAATTCACACCTTATAAAATATATGATTCAGGATTCTTTAGTAAGTCCTTAGGGTTGTGTAACTATTACCACAATCTAATTTTAGAGTGTTTTCATCCCCTCCCCATCCCAAAGAAAATCCATTTCTTTACTTTCAACCTAATTATGTCTCTGTATTTAACTTGTGACAAAATATGGATGAGTCGTGTTTATTTTTATCCAATCTGATAGTCTTTGTATTTTAATTGGTGTGTTCAGACCATTTACATTTAATGTAATTATTGATGTGATTGGCTTTATGTCTGTCCATTTTCTCTTATTCTGTTTCTCACCACCACCAGTTTCCCAATGATGCTTTCTTTTGGATTATTTGAATATTTTTAGTACTCTATTTTAATATATCTGTTGGTATTTCAACTATATGTCTTCATATGTATTTTTTTCATAGCTGATTTAGCAGTTGTAATATATACACACCTAACTTGCCGTCTATTTGCAGTCAACCATATTGTTCCTTTTAACCTTTTACTGACCTTTACTTGATAGTCACCACATACATCTACACAGTTGCAGATATATTACATCTACATTCTTTATGGTTGTCCCATATGTTACCTCTATTTTATAGTTGTCCCATACATCACATTTACATACATTGAGTATCTTCTCCCAGGCAATGCTGTAACTTTTGCCTTCAAATGTCATGCATGTTTTAGATAACTTCAGTGGAGAAAATCTCCTTTTTATTATCCCAGTACTTACCATTCTGCAGCTCTCCTTCAATCCCGAAGCTCCGAGTTTCCTTCTACTACCATGTCCTTTAGCAGATCATTCACAGCTGATCGAAGAATGCTCCCAGTTTTCCTTAATCTGAGTGTGTCTTTCTTCTGCCTTTATTCTCCAAGTTTTCATTTCCCCCCACAGTTCACTTGTTTTTGTTTACTTTTCTGGTCCTCAGATAGATGTGTATTTTGTCCAAAGTACAGTTATAGTTACTGAGGGAAATAGGCTGCAGTAGACTTATTTCATTGTGGCCCAGTTGATGTATTTATCACACAGAAATTTATAATTTATAAATTTTATATATATAAAATATATAAATTTTATAATTTATAATTAATCAGATTGATTAACCCTCATCTTTACAGGTTGTATTTTTTTGTACTATTTAAAAAAAACCTTTCTTATCAAAAAGGAAAAAAAAAGATCTTTCTACCCTGCTGTCATGAAGATATCTCTCTCTCTCTCTCTCTCTCTCTCTATATATATATATATATACATACACACTTTGAAGTTTAGGGTTTTGGGGTTGTTGGTTGGTTGTTGGTTGGTTGTTTTTTCACATTTATGAGTTCAAGCTACCTGTACTTTATTTTTGAGAATAGTGTATACTTCCAACTGAGCATTGCCTGAAACGGACTGTTTTCTGCATTTGTCTCTAATCTAGACTCTTCTTTAATATTACTTTCCTCTTGATGGTCTTCCTTGAGCATCCCTTCTAAGCAAAGTAGTTAGTTGCCTTTGTAAATTGGTTCCTGTAATTCTATAATGCATATCTCCTTTCAGAACCTATTTTTCTGTATTATAATTATGTGTGTGCAGACCCTGTAGACTTTTGAGCATATAGAGAATACACTGAATGCATCTTAATCAGTTCTGCCTTCCACACACAAAGCACTCAATAAATTGCCAACTCAGTGTAATTGTCATCTGGTAGCAGCTCAGATGAATTAAGAAAAACAAATTGGTAGAATATTTCCTAAATTTATTCAAATATTTAAATTTAGCCTCATGTTAAAAATGTACCAATAAACTTGTTAATAGAATCCCAGGCAGTTGCATTACCAGTTGGAGGATATTAAAGTCACATTTTATTTGGCGATTAGGGTCTAAAGTTGGCATGTTATGTGAAAGTCACATACAACAAAAAAGGCTCTGGAACATCCCTTACATTGCCTATAAAAAACAATGTGCTTTTATATGTTTTATATATAAAACAGTATGCTTTTAATGTATACAACTCTGTACAATTATATGCATATATTTATGTACAATGTATAAAACAACTTAAAGCATTAATAGCATAATGTTTTGATTTCTAAGAAAGTGAATTGCACAGAATTGAATTTTCAGAGGTTCATTCATTCATTCATTCATTCAACAAATACTCTGTGCAGACCACTTGTGCCAGGCACAGATCTAGGCACCTTGGTCTACAAAATGAACATCCTTGCCCTCGTGGGACTTAAATTCTAGCATTGGAAAGCAAACAATAAACAATTTTTTAGTAAATGTGTAATATACTAAAAGGAAATAAAACATAGTAAGAAAAGTAATCAGGATAAGCAGACCTGGGAGTGACAAGAGTGGGTGTGGAGGGAGGTTGGATTGAGTAGCAAGTTTAAGAAAGAGTGTCAACAGAAGCTTCATTGAGCAAAGACAGAGGAAGGAAGTCAGGGAATGAGCCCTGCTGATGTCAGGGGAGAGCATTCCAGTTGGGGGGACAGCAAAGGCCCTGAGACAGCACCACACCTGCGTTGCAAGGTGGCCAGTGCGGCCAATGGGGCATTAACTCCATGTATTACTGGATGTTTAAATGAAGAGAAATTGAAATTAGCATTCGGTATAAGTGTCAATTCTAGAAAAGTGAGACTTCTACATTATAAATGATAGCAAGAGGCTAAATGTAAAATACTAATTATGACTGTATTATTCTGTCTTTCTTTAAAACCATTTGCCAGGTTTGGAAACTCTGGTCCGCTCTGAATATAAGTGAAGGGTAATTGTTTGCCTTTTCTGTAAGTGGAAAATATAGACAAATAGAGCTCTATGCTTGCTCAAGATAGAGAACAGGAAGAGAGGCAGCTGGGAAGCTAGGCTGCGTGTTCCCTGACTGGGTAGCTGTGGTGGTCTGGACACCAGTGTGGCCTGATGTTTTTGAATGCACAATTCTGGCTGGAGGAACGGAGAGTTTTCCATTGTGCTGAGATTGTAATGAGTTATTTGTGGTGAAAAGATTTATTTTACACAAAATAAAAGAAGAAGAATTTATTTTATGACCTTAGTAGACCTCGAAGTCAGGATTCTTTTCTGATTTCTCTGATTACATTATTATTTGAAACTGTCATTTCGTATTCCTGACTCTGTCAGAAATGGTTCTAGAACAGCTGAACTGTGATATTGGGAAGAAGTGTCATGAAGTCAATGATATAAAAAGCCTAGATTTTGAAGCCCAAGTGGATTCAAATTAATTTTATACACTTCCAGGTGATTTTTATTATCTATTTTTGGAAAGAAGTCTTGATTAAAAAGATTTGCTCTCATGTGTTGCCTTCCCAGTCCTTCCTGGTATCTGTTTTCCCTTTCCCTATGTTGTCTAGCATTTGTACCGGCGTGATTTGCCATGACTATGTCTTAAAGACACTGTAATGGACCCCAGAGTCACAGTGACTGCGCTATGCCCATCAAATCCATCTCTTCTTAGACACACAGCTAACTATGTTTCCCAGCTTCCCTCATGGTGCAGAGCAGTCCTGTAGCTGATACCTACTCAGCGGGACGGGAACCATAGTGAGCTGATCCCCTTCCAAGCTTGGCCCGTACAAACCCCCTTTTGCCTAGTGTTCCATGTCCCTTCCCATCTGAAAGCTGGATACAAGAGCCCAGAAGGTGCAAAGTACACTCAGGACAACACAGGAGACCATCCACGGATCAGAAACACCTGTTTTGGCCTTCAGACGAACAATGTACTACTTTTGTGCCGAGCCGGTGGTATTTGTGGTTCGCTTGTTATAACCTCTAACTAATATCTCCTCGTCATTTATGTAGTTTAATGTTGTACGTGTTGCTGCTAAGCGTTATTACTTACAGTACTTAGTTATCTAAGTTTAGCTTCCATTTTGTAGTGAAGATTATCTAAGATATCAAAAATCATATCTTCTAATGATAGAATCATTAGAGTATTGCTTATTAGACATTTTAATACAAAGTGGTCATCAGTGGTGTATATATACAAATATATATAAAACCAAAGCTTATAACTCTTGACAAATGGTCTCTCAGAAATTGCTCAAAACCAACAGACTTAATTTTGCTCAAGGACAAAGTTAATCCCCTATAACAAGTTGGGCACCCTAAGAAATGTTTTCATACTTTTAGGACCTTTTAGATGCGTTTAATGATTGTAAAAGAGTGCCTCGCTTACCTCCCATTCTCAAGTGGTGCCTTTGACTGGTAACTAAATTTTGGAGGGAAAAACCAAGGTTGAGGCCAGAGAAAATGCTTTCCCCAGTGCAGTAAATTCCACGGCCAAAGGAATTGCGAAACTATGTCCCTCTCCTAATTATAGCTGATTTTTAAAAATCTCCTTGGATTAGGTTATTTTATTAACATCTAGTTTCTTAAGGTATTTTTTTTCTCATCTTATTTCATTATATCTAATGCCATAACATACAGATTGTGGTTGTTTCCGGAAAATATATGATGAAATAATAATAAATTAACAGACAGACTGCACCCTACACAGCAATGCGGATCCTGGCTAGTTGAACAAGTGGGGGAAAGGATCCTTCTACGTGGCTTCTCCAACCTTCAAAGGCTGTGGAGTACTTGCTGCCATGAATAGCGTGCCTTATAGAACTCAGCCCACACGTCCTTGCCTCTTTTTGTATCCTACGCATCCTTTTACTCCAAATCAAATACCACACCCAGTATGAATTTCTTGGCCAATATATCACCTTGAAATGAGTCATGTCTCCTCTGTAGTCCAACAACAATAATTATGCATATACCGTGTTAGTCAATTAATGCTGCATTCCCTCATGGTGTGTTTGTGGTTGTGTGACGTTTAAGCGTCTTCATTCATCTAACTCTTTCTGCTTTTATATCTTGTTGCTCAATTCGCATGGGAGCCCTTTGAGGAAGCAGGTCATACTGTGTGGTTCATGGTCCTGTACAATGTATCACATTCACCGAAAGACCACGTGTTCACTGATCAGCACACAAGGAAGACTTCTTGGAGGCCAAAGTCATTGATCAGTACCCCGGAAGGTCAGCTGAACCGAGTGTACTTGAATTTGTGTTCTGACTACACCACTTACTTACTAGCCAAGTGAGTTTGGGCTTTAACGATGAATTTCAGCATCTATGAAACGAGGCTAATAATATAGAGCCTGCTTATTTCCCATGGTTATGAGAAACTACTAGAATAGTAACATGTGAAAATGCTTGCAGAACATAAAACAATATTACGAAGATGATGTTAGAAAGAGGCCCTCAGAAACCTCAGAGGCATCCGTGTCTGAGCACAGGAGTGGGACTGCTGCAGAGAGAAGTAGAATTCTGGGTGTGGCTGCATCAGCTAGGACTGACAGTGAGAGTCTGTGAGGAGGGAGGGTAATGAAGCCGGAATAATCAGTGTGGCCAGAAAATGCAGGACTTTCTGTAACCTACTGAAGTGTGTAGACTTGATTGCTTAGACCAGGCAAAGTGGGCGCATGGAAGATTTTTGAACACATGCATTATATGAATCGATCTTCTCTTTGGAGAGAGAAAATCTGGTAGGTTAATTGTCCTCAATAATACCTCCTGGTGTTTGCAGTGAGTCTCCTATAAGATCCCAAGAAAAATGTTTTAAAAGAAATCGTAGTGCTATTACTTTCTGTATTTCCAATATAAGAGATTTATGTTTTTCTATATATTCCATAGATTTGAACCCCATCACTATAATATGTTGTTACTATAAACATACACTAAATATATGTAATCAATTTTTCTTGCAGTCTAGTCACTATACTGATACTGCCATGTTTTCTTAAATGAATTGAGGTAAAAGACCAGAACTCTTATAAAATCCATATCCCGAAGTGTCACGAATTAATTACATTGCATGATGGATAGTACAATCATAAATTTCTATTTGATAACTTCCATTAATAGGAAGAAATACACATTCACTCATTAGAGTCCATTTTTATTCAAAGCTATTAACCTAAAATCAGCCACAAAATGCAAATAAATGTCCATTTAAATGATATTAAATGTGTTCCAATATAACATTACTTATGAAAGTTAAGAAGGGTTACTATCTTTTTTAAGAAATCGAACTGTACAGATAAGGTAAAAAGCTAAAACCCTCTTTCCCCCTCTTCACTGCCCGGTGTCCAGATAGAGCTACGCTTGTTTACGATAGAATTTGTAAAGTGCCTTTGAAGAGCTATTTTTCCCTTTATTTAACCCTTTGGGAATAAAGGAAACAAAATGGCAACAAAAGAAACAAAACAGCAAGATGAAGGTAATTGAATCACTATATAAATAGCTATTTCTGAATTAGAAAGGAACAACTCTCTTTGCCTAAAGCAGAAATTCTGTTTTCACATTCAGATCATTTTCTTAAATTTTTTTAGAAGTATGAAAATACACAACCCTTTAATCAAAGATTTTTTTTTGAATCACATGTTACTTTATTCCACTTATTTAGGCTCTATTGAGGTAGACTTTGACTTTACAAACTGTGATTTTCGAATTTCACTTTTTAAAGTGGTTTTTTTTTCCCTCCAACATCTTGTTAGCATCAAGTAGAAATGGGATTTGCATTTGAAACAGTAATGTTCACTATTCAGTCAGCCAAGAAGCTTCCTTCTTTTGATTTCCATAAATGTCAGTAAAAGCCTCTTTTCACCTTTGGGTGAATAGTCAATAGAAAAATCAACTCTGTGACAAATGAACAGCAACATGATTTTACATATGAATTATTTAACAAAGTCTATTTTTATCCTGGAAGGGAAAGACTTAAGGTAAAAATCAGCAGCAAATTATTAATTTACATGTATTAATATTATTCACAGAAATGCGTATCCACGGGAAGTAAAGAAATTTATCTCATTTTTTAATTAGTTCATCTCGTAGAACTCTAATGACACCATAGAAAACTATGGAAAATTAATAAAAAGATACATAAGTAATAAACCTCATGAAGGCTTTACATCACGTTGTGTTTTCCTCTGGGTTGTGAGGGATTCAGTGGATTTTGGACCCGGAAAGTGAGCAAATTAATGTGAACGCAGTGTTTAAATCCCTTTGTGGACTTCTGTCTTCACGTCTGCCTGATGCCTCCGGACATTAGAAGGCACAAAATACTTTGCAAGTCCAGGTGGGGAAATGGACTTTAGATTCATGTCTTCAACTTCTAACTATCAAAACAGCAAGATTTTCTCAAACACAGAATAAAACCTCTTTTTTTTTTTTTTTTTTTGGAAAACCCCCATAGTGAGTTGTTGAGGTAATAATAGCCAGTGTTCTAAGTGGCTCTATTTTCTCGGGATTACTGTATCGATGCAGTAATCTTCTTGTTAAGACCCCACTGAAAGGAGGGGATGCTGTTTGAGGATGAGAATTCCATCCCA
This sequence comes from Ursus maritimus, assembly GCF_017311325.1. Taxonomy (NCBI): domain Eukaryota; kingdom Metazoa; phylum Chordata; class Mammalia; order Carnivora; family Ursidae; genus Ursus; species Ursus maritimus. Next base: position 76,095,189 of record NW_024423344.1, read on the forward strand.
CGGGAAACTGTCTGGATCATGCTCGTTCAAGGGTCTGCTCACACCTACTGGGAGCTTGAACGGGGCGTTCCGAGGCACCTGTTTATTGAGTGTGGATGGCGTGGCTTCCCCTTCCGTGATCTTCCCTTGAGAGCAGAAAGGAGAACGTGAGGCTATAGGTTTGAGGTGGCCTGAACTGACAGAAGGTTGTAGATTGCAGATGCCACCTGCCCGCATCCATGCCGCGCACGTGGGGGTGACTCCAATGATGCCGCCTGGCCTCAAGGGGCCGAGCAGTGCCTCCATCTGTCAGATCCCTTCAGGGGTCCGATGGTCCCAGCTCCCCATAAACTGTAACTTTCTGCTTTCCCATACCAAATCGCCAAGTGGCTCCTAAGCTTTGAAGCTTTCATACTTCTTTCGAATGTCAAATTTAAAAATAAAAAACACAGAATAATTTCCAGGTATATTATTAGATCCTCCATGGATATTGCTTTCTAAGGCTCTTCAGCTGACAGATGGTCTGCACCCTTTTCAAGAAGCCTGGGGTTTGTACCTGTAGGATCACTGTTTCCCCCGTGCCGTCCAAAGATAATAATTCTGGGCACAGGGCGTCTTAGTCCGTCCAGGCTGCTGTAACACAATGCCACACACTGGGTGGCTTATCGACAGCAGATATGTCTTTCTCGGGGTTCTGGAGGCGAGGAGTCCAAGACTGGGGTGCTGGCACGGTCAGGGGACAGGTCTCTTCTGGGTTGCAGACTTCTGTCTGTGTTCTCCCAGGCAGAAGGGCTGAGGGAGCTCCGTGAGATCTCTTTTATAAAAGCACTAATCCCATTCTCAGGGGCTCCACCCTCAGGACCGAATCACCTACCAAAGGCCCCAACCGCAGATGGCACCACACTGGGGGTGAGGATTCCCACAGACGAATTTTGGGGGAACACAAGCATTCAGACCACTGCATAGGATAAGCTTGTTTGATCTTCTGAGGCCTTGTACTCATTGGCCACCTCGAAGTCTGGGGTGACTGTCCCACTGTCTTTCAGTGGCCCCACACCCTAGCCATTCAAAGCCATCTAGGCCTGTCTGAATTCAGGGTAACTAATGGGTCTGGGACCACCCACATCTGATGTGATTTCAGGGCAACAGAGCATTTTTAATAAGTTCCCAGGGTTTTATGGTGTTTGAAAGGGCCTTATCTGAATCTGTGACACGAGAACTACATCTCAAGTGTAAGAATTGCTCAGGGTCGGTCTGGCATTCCTTGAAGGCACTCTCTCCCTTTCCTTCCCTGTCCTTGATGGCAGTGAGGTGCCCAATGCCCCTAAGTTTATTTTTTTGAAAAGAGAAAATCTAATGTACTGTGTAAGAGGAGATTTCTACACAGAGCAAGCAAACCCAGTGAAAGAGTCTCTTTTAAAATAGCATTGGGAGGCCATAACGGAGGAGGAGTTCATGAACATTCTCCTGGGAGGAGCCGGGAACTTTCTGCCCGCTGCAAGCCCTCTGCCTGGACTTGAGTCCTTTCTCACCAGGACACCTGAGTCCTTTGTCTTCTTCGCTTCGAAAGGAACCAACTTTTGAAACTTTCTATATCCCTAGTTTGTATCTGAACCCAACCAACCCCAGTTAAGCTAGTCTCAACCTGTTTTATATGGAGGACCTCACTGAGAACAGCCCTCGTGGCCTTTGTCTTTATGACTCTGCCCTGTCTTCCTCAGAACACAGGAGTCAGCTTCCGACCTGAATCCGACTCCCAAGTCACAATTCAGACTGCCCAAGTCAAGGGCTGTTCGCTTAAATTTTCAGCCAATTCTTTCTAGGTTGACGAGTGTGATCAACTTTCTCCCCTCTCTCCAGCATGCCCCCGGGCATTCAAGCACCACCTCTGGTTAAGCTCTCCAAGTGCACTGGGTGCCCACTGCTGAGTAGAGATTAATTTACTGACTTTGGACTCGAAAGGACAGCCCTGGTCTGAGCAAGCAACACATTCCACCTTCAGGGATTTTTATCCACATGGATCAACTTTTATTTTATTTTATTTTATTTTATTTTATTTTATTTATTTTATTTTATGATATTGTTTATTTATTTGAGAGCTGGGGGAGCAGGAGAGGGAGAGGCAGACTCCCCACTGAGCAGGGAGCCTGACACGGGACTCAATCCCAGGAGCCTGACACGGGACTCGATCCCAGGACCCTGAGATCATGACCTGAGCTGAAGGCAGAAGCTTAACCAACTGAGCCACCCAGGCGCCTCTGTGTGACTATTTTTAAATGGAAACAAAATTCCCCTTAACCCTGAGCATTTCTTAAGTTAATTTATTGTAGTGGTAATTAAGTGTAGACACACAGTTTTACATAAGGTCTCTGTATCCTTTCACCTCCCATTACATTCGTAAAACCAAAACAAATTTACAAATTCAGTATGACAAAAACCTAAAAAGAAAAAAGTTAAAGTTTCCAACATTCGTGCTAGGTATGATTTTGTTTAGCTGGGATAAAATTACTGACGACAAAGTAAAGGTGGTCCTGACTCTGATTCCATGAACTTGGGTCCATTTCTACCATCTTGTGCCCTTGGTGAACCCAAGCCTCTACCACTTCTCTTGGCTTGAACTGCTGGGAACTGTTAATCTCACCCAGGCTGTGGTATCACGTAGCCCCTTCTCGGAGGAGAATGCGCTATTCGCCTATTAAACCCATCTACCCTTTTCTCATTCGTCTGCAACGGTATCGGCAATATTCCGTGGGTCATCCTGCTTGTAAATAAAACACGAAGTTCGGGAATAGAGTCTTGCTGAGCACTAGCTTAAAAAGCAGGTATTCAAATGATCCAAAGCATGATTTTAATACTTTTGAAAAACTATCATGAAAAGAAAAATGCAAAAAAATATTAGATGATCCAAAGAACTGGAAGACCCCAGAGATTACACACACAAATCCCAATTTCAGAAACATTACATTGAACAGTTGTTTCAATTATTCACTAAAATCTGTTTATCTTGCTCCTGAAGTTCAAAGAAACTCTGGACCTTTCCTTTCTTCCTGTGTAACTTTCCTTAGTTTTAAAGTATCTGTGTGTGTGTTGCTCCGTATGTTGAGAGCTTGCTGTCGATAAGCAAGAGACTATGTTATATTTCTGTAGCGCCCTAAACTGTGAGAAGTGCTTTTATCTGGTTGACTCATCAGGATAACCATTATTGAGCCATGTTTAGGGATTTTCTCAAGTCCAAGAGCTAACAGTGACAGACTCATAAGACCCCACATTTATAGAGCACTGGCTACTTTTTTAAGGCACTCAGCAGCCCGCACACGTTACCCCTGTAAATCGTCAGCCGTTTTGTTGAGGTGGACTGTTACTGTGAGCCCACTTTACAGATGAGGAAGCGAATGGGCTTGGTCACCAGACAGTCCCTAAGTGGCAAATGGAGGACTCCAGTCCAGGGCTCGAGTTCTAGGGGCTATGTTTTCAACCATGCTGCCTCTGCTCCAGCGAGCCCCAGAGCGCTCATGGACCGGTGACGCTTTGTGAAAGGATGAAGTCCAGTGTCACTCTTGGCACTTGTCTACATTCAAGTCCTGTGGAAACGCCTCTTCTCACCTCTTCCTTCCCCCTTTCCAACCCGTGGCAACCTCATTTTTCAACAGGCAGCTCAAATGATACCTCCTCTGTGAAGTTCTCCAGACACTCCTCTATGAGCCCCGTTTCCCAGGTAAATGGGGGGGAAAGGCTTTAAAAGACTTCTTCTCCATCTCTACGCCATGTGCAACAAGTTACGACAGTTGTGTGTCTTGCATACTTAGAGTTCCTTTAGAGAAGGCTATTTGTCATAGTCCTGGAGCACAGGGATGGGACAGTGTGGACACCCAAGGGCTCATAGTATAGGACAATTTTTACATTCCCAGTCATAACACTTGCTTTTTGCTTCTGATAATGGTTTTGTGTCCAGACACTATAATATAAAACACGCCTGAAAAGAAAATAAGTGACTAGCTGTCTGAAGTGACATGGGATGGATATAAGTCTTTGAAGCAATGGTAAACAAGCTTCGAGTTAGAAGACCCCAATATGGCACCCTGTAGCCAACAAAGAAGTCGGGATAAACGAGGGGGGCGGTGAAGCCAGCAGACTCTAGCTGCTCATTGCCAGCTGTATCCCTGATCCCCAGCATCAGTTCCTCTCTTTCTGAAAAGAAATGTTTCCCTTTCAATACCAAAACTAAACTTAAAATTTCTTTTTCGTCATGATAAGTGCACTCCTTAGTCCCCATCCCGTATTTCTTTCATCCCCCACCCACCTCCCCTCTGGTGACCAGGAGTGTGTTGTCTGTAGTTACAGGTCTGTTTCCAAAACCAAAATTTTTGTTAAAAAATCATTATTACCTTTTTGATGATCATACTTAATTTATCTTGAAACATGAAATGATGATAGAGGAAGCTGTGAGGGTTTTTGTTCTCACCAATAGGACATGAAATTTAAAGAATGGAGGGACGCCTGGGTGGCTCAGTTGTTAAGTATCTGCCTTCAGCTCAGGGCATGATCTCGGGATCCTGGGATCCAGCCTGCATCGGGCTCCTCCCCAGGGAGACTGCTTCTTCCTCTCCCACTCCCCCTGCTTGTGTTCCCTCTCTCGCTATGTCTCTCTCTGTCCAAAAATTAATAAAATCTTAAAAAAAAAAGAAATTTAAAGAACGGAGAAAAACTGATTCAGATGTTTTTATAGCGTTGGGTAACATTGTGAATACTTTGCAGTGCTTGTATTTTACTTGACCATCATTTAAATAATATCCATAGTTGCACTTGTCTGCTGCTGTAAAATATTAAAGCTCTTTTACTACCTGTGACAAATGTGATTTTTGTGCCTCATCATCTAATAAATTCAATCAATTTAAATAAAGCAGATTTAACATCGTTCATCAGGGCACAGTTTTCATCTTCTGATCTTCTATTTACTGTCTCACGGATCATAATTTTTAAATGCCCTTTAAACGTCATTATGTTGCAAGTGGTGACCTAGCACGTAGCCTTACACAGAATGTTTACCTTCATTTAAGGAATAACCTGTGAAAATTCTTCTCTTTTCTTTCTTAAAGGAAGATCAACAGTGTTAGTATGTTACCATCTCATTTATACCATTCTGGCAACTATCCTTATGCACCTATTAGATTTTGCTCAATACCTATTACTCTCCATCACAGACGATACGGTTCCATGGGATCTCCCGGGAAGGGGTTTATTCTGAGCATTACTTGACTATTGCAAACATCAGTCAAATTTGTGCTTATCAAGGAAGCATAGAAAGCTCCTGGTTGATTCAAACATGGTGCTCTTCTTTACTCACTACATTATTCAAGACATCAATATCCTCATTAAGAAAATGCTTTCTAATGGTTTGGGTATAGAGGTTTCACCTTTTATAGTGTACTTGGGAATTCAGGTAAGTTTAGTAAACACTGAGAAGCTTTGAAAGGGTGGAGAGCAGTTGTTGTTTTGTTTTGTTTTTTTTCTCCAAATAGTGAAGCAGTAACTCAGGGGATTTGGGACATTTTCTGTCAAAAGCCCTCCCCACCAGCCTCCGTCAGACCGGCAGCCGTGGAGTGGCTCTAACAACGTGTTCCTGTTAGGAAGCCCTTGGCAGACGGTCACACCTCGCGTATAGTTTTGGTCATTATGAAGGGCCGCTGAAAAGCGTCTAGGATTGAGAAAAGACGCGGAATGGACGTGCTCCGTGCTTGCTGTGAGGACAGAGTTGTACAGCCCTCCGATGCCCTGGCAGGAACAGAAATACAGCGCCTGCCACCGGCCTTGGAAGAGCAACGCCAGCTGCAGGGTGGAGACATGGGTTCTGCTGGTCTAGTTTTTATGCTTTACTCTCTCTTGTTAGACCTGGCCTCCATTTGCATATTATTTTTATATCCTTCTTGTTTTCTTTTAGATTAATGGAATAGTTATTATTTCCCATTTTTCTGTATATAACTTGCTAATTATACATTCTCTCCCCGTGAGTTCTATAGTTTCACTAGAGAAGAAAGCACGCATTTTTGACTTCCTGCATCTTACGGGATGTTTGCGCCTTTGGCCATTTTCCTCATACTGCTAGAACCCAGACCCTCTAGACTCCGTGTAACCCCTCCTGCTTTTGCAGGTTATCACTGGCGCGCATTCGGGTCCCACAGATAATCTATCGTCTATAACACATCCCAAGCACCTAACTTCTACTTACCCATGGGTTGAATTCCGGTGTCCTTAAATCTCCCTTAAGTTGCAATTTTTTCCATCCGGGATCATTTTCCTTCACCTTAAAAAAAAAAAAAAAGGAGACTTCTGATGGCAAATTTCCTCCTTTTTATTGTCAAAAAGTATCTTTATCTCACCTTTTGAGGGGTCTTTTTATTGAGAGAATTTTAGGTTGAATTACTTTCCCAGTACTTTGCTCTGTGATTCGCTATCTGGCTTCTGCTTAAGAAGTCAGCTTTCCTTCTCATGGTTGTTCCTCTGAAGGGAATGTGGCTTTTTCCTTTGGATTTTAAAGCTTTTTCCTTTGTCTTTGTTTTACCAGGCCCCGCCTTGTGCTCTCTTGCTGTTGGCGGTGGCCTGTGTGTGTGTTTCCCTTCTCTGTGGTTTGCCACACCTCGTGAGTGTGTGTATTGGTGCCCTTTGCAAGTTTCAGAAACTTATCTCTTTGAGGACCGCCTTGTCACATTCCTTGTGTATCTTTTCCTTCTGGAATTCCTTTTATGTGTTTCTGTTCCGCTGTCTCTTCTGCTTGTCCGTCATTTCCTCTCTCCTAAGCATTTCACCACAGATATTTTAGTCTTTATCAACTCGCCCTAAATCCGGGTCATCTGTGAATCTGTGTTATCCTTCCATTTTTAGTGAATTTCCTTGTCTCTCTGCAGTGATTTCTGATCGCACAGGAAGCGCTGTGGGTAAACGAGCTGTAGGTGCTGCAAAGAGTGCTCTCCACCAGAGAGAAGCCACCATCCGATAAGGACGCAGTGGCAAGGGAGGACGTCCTCAGTCCAATCACAGACTGAGCCATGCTGCAGACCCAGCCCGCCTCCTCTCTCCCTCTGCTCGGGCGGGCCTGTTGGTCCTTTTGTTCCTGAGCTCCGGAAGAGTGCAGACGCGGCAGCTGTGCATTTCAGAGGTCCTGGCCCCGCTCTCCAGGCCGGGCCCTAATCAGGTGCAAGATCTGCAAATCTTGAAGACTAGAGACTAGTCAGGTGCTTGAAACTATGACCTCCCCGTCTGCTCCCCCATCTTATTTTTTTGCTTCTGAGGCACCTCAAACATTGTAGATTTCACTCTGCTTCTTGTAAGCTTTTAGCCCGGGGCACCGCTCATGCATGCAGCTGGAGAACTTACAAATGTCTCTTGGGGAAAATGGCCCTCATTTGAGGGTCCTCCAATTCCCAATTTGTGTCTCTGATCTCCTACAGCTGCGACATATTGTACGGTTTCTCTTTCTTCTAGAAAGGGCTTTCTAGACCCACAGAAGAACCCAGAATAGGCGAATGTCCCAGGAGAGGGGGAAAAAAAAAACAAAAACAGCTGGTAATTATCTGTTCAGAGAGATTCTCCCCACCCAGAATTTTAGTTTCCCCAGGTTTCAGTTTGCCAGAGCTATCCGATGGTCTAAATGTATGATTTTGATAATTTGTTTCTCTTTTTTTTTCATCTTTACACTGGGAGCAGTGACCTGTCATGACCTACCAAACGCTATGCAGATGTGAAGGGGTTTCTTGTTTTGTTTCTAATTAGATCAATGTGATTAGATTAGATCTGACTTAACAAAAATGATATCTCAAGGAAGTTGGGGGAAAAATCAGCTGAGATGGTAAAATATTCTTCCATCGATTACATACTCTCTCATAAGAATAAATCCTGTGACAGTATTTTTCGCAGATTGCTACTATGTGCTGAACGTGGGCCAAGGAACGTATATATGGGTGCTCGCTATCCGTACTGATCGAGATTGCAGCTAAAAGTAATCGCCAAGTGCACACGAGAAAATAGAGGAGCTAAGATGAGCAGTGAAGGAGGCATCCGGACTCCGCGGAATCCCACGTAGGGAGAGGGAACAGCGTGGCTTAGGGACGCTGGGCCTTAGCACATATCGGCTCCTGGACAGCTGTGTAGAGAAATACTTCAGAAGACAGCCTCCGGAGCCTGACTGGTGGTTCCAGCATTTTCCATGTGACGTCCTTCGGCCCCAGGACCCTCAGCTGCTAAAGGCGAGCTGGCGGTGCTGAGGGAGCGCACAGGGGGACCGCTGAGCTCATGCCTCTGAGGCGCTTCGAGAAGTACCTGGGACCTAGTTAGCACTCTAAAGTGTTTATTACAAAAATATATGTGACACCCTCCTTTCTTGGCTCACTTCCCTGAGCATAGAGTCGGCCTGGCTTCCACAGGAGCCTTCCCAGCCGGGGGAGGCCTCGTTTCCAGGTCCTTCTGGTGCAGTCCCGGACACGGGAGAAACAGCCCCTCTCGGGGGGCATGCTGCGTCGGCACGGATTCCTGGAGGTGCCTTCAGGACAGGACAGTCACAGGCCTGTTTTCCACACTTACGGTTTTTTTCTCGTTGTCTGTACATTCAGTTTAGGGGACCCCCTTTTGCTAGCAGCCGGCTCCAGAAATCCAGCTATGAACTGCAGATAGGCTTCCCGGCTTCTGCGGTTTACCCCCGTCTCCACATTCTGCCCATTCGTGGATTCTAGCTTTAAGGTCTTCTTCCACGGGTAGACGGTTGGCTCGGGTGTCTGGGTTAGGGTGTTGGTTCTAGAACTGGGCCACTGATGAGCCTTGCTGCCTTCGAGTGACTGCTTTCACGTAGGAGCCAACCGCTGCGCCCTGCTTTCATTTCTTCTCGTTCATTTGATGGGGTGGCTGGAAGGGGTCTCAGAACAAAGCCATAGGTACTTCAGAAGTGGGTTGGGACGTCTCGTCTCTTCTGAATTCTCCCCAGTATTCCCGCTGTGATGCCCCGCACACTCGCTTTAGGATGGCCAGAAAAACGGTAGCCTAAGGAAGCGAGAGGAAGAAGCCCGTACAATTGCACGCCACGATGCTCCCCTGCAAATGTCCCCTAAAGTTCTGTCTCTGCGGGCACAAGGTCAGAGAGCACCCAGCTGCTGGCTGAGACCCCTGTTTTGATTTGCCGCCACAAACCAGAGCACGTGCGGGCGGCCGGTAAGGCTGCAGGTGTTTTCAAGTGCAGATGACTCGGCTCGTACTGCAGAGTGGGCTGTCCTTGTCCTCACCTACCTCTGGGAAACCGGGTCTGTGTGAGTGTGGTTCTCTGTTAACCCTGCCGGGGATGGGCCCTCTGGAGTAGCCCCACCCCTGGGTGGGCCCATGGTGGTCGGGAGTCCCTCATGCTCCCTTAAGGGCTGTTGACTAGTACCGCACAGAGGACCCTAGAATCGGGCCAAACTTGAGAAACCCAAAAACCTCTATGACAAACAGCCTCACAGTTGTGATAAATGAGGAAAAAGTATGAGAGGTCCTAAGAATGTATGTCCTAATAGAGGGCAGAGGGCACACAGCCATGTGCCCGCTTCTGGAATCACCTGGAGGCTTGTCTCCGTGGCCAGTGTCTCTGTCCTCCACCCTTTGCTCTGTGCGCCACTTTCCAGCCCACCCGGATTGGGGGCGGTGTCCCACTGCGGCGGCACCTGCAGGCTTGGTAGCCACGCCGGCACACCCGGGTGCGGCTCTCTCGCGCCGCACCCAGAGCCAGAGCCCCAGAGTCTCCCCTTCCCTCCTCCCGAGGTAATCCACCAGCTGCGGCTCTCGGAGAACGAAAGCGTGGCCCTGCAGGAGCTCCTGGACTGGAGGCGAAAGCTGTGCGAGGGGAGAGAAGACTGGCAGCACCTCCTGCAGCCCTCGGAGCCCAGGGCGCCTCCCCCTCCTCCCTGCAAGAAGCCCACCCTGGGGAAGAAGCCGGAGGGGGCGTCCTGCAGCCGGCTGCCCTCGGAGCTGTGGGACTCCAGCATGTGAGGGGCCGCGCGCCGCGGGTGCCCCGGAGGAGCTGCGCGGTCCAGGCCGGTGCTTCCTGCACGCGTCTACACAGGGCGGCCTGGGCTCCGGGCAGAGGCCGCCGGACTCCGCGTGTGCGCGTGCGCGTGTGTGTGCGTGTGCAGGTGCGTGTGCTTGTTCGTCCTCGCCCTTGGGTGGCGCGCGCTCTGCTTCTCAGGCCCCGGGGCCCTCGGGCCCTGCGGCCTCCACCACAGAAGCGCGGGGACAGCGCCGGCGGGGCAGCGGAGGGGCGTGCCGGACGGTGTTTCTTGTTCGCCCGCCGCTCTCCCCGAATACACTCTCCACGACCGACGTCTGATTTCTTTGTAGGTGGTGTGTTTTACTGGCATTACAATCCTCATCATTATTTACATGTTTTTGACCCTGTTTTATAACTTTATGCAATTGGTGGTGCTCCCTTCAAAACACAAATTTAAAACAAAAAATCATTTCTAGAATTTTCTTTCCTCCCTATTTTTTCTTTTTTTTAAGCTAAAGGACCTAACCCCCTCGAGACTACGTCATTGCTTTAGCTTCGCCAGTGCCAAGCCTGTGCACGCATGGACTGAGTCCCGGGTCTGCGTCCCGCTGGCCGGGGAGGCACATCCTTCCCTGGCCGTGTCTCTGCTCCTTGCGGACGCCTCGGCTCCCGGTGGCACCCTCGCCTACGGGAACTCGGTGGAGCACGCGGGGCTTCACCTTCCTGGCTGGCGCTGTGACAGCATCCCCTCGGAGGGCTGCCCAGTCCGAAGGAGCTCTCGGAGACGCGCTGCTCCGGGCAGTGACGCCGCATCCGAGGGTGCCCGTCCCCTCGGAGCCGCGCTGCATGGCTCACCTGCTGTATCTCCTCACCCTCCCGTAACACAACCGCCCCGTTTATCCGTGTGCTTCTGCGGCAGTCGAGAAGTCCTCAGCTGTGCCGTCAGACCATGGGGTCCTGCTGCTTGGAACTTCGTGTTCATGCCAGCCTTTGAAAAGCCACCGTACCAATAAAAGACACAGCTACGGTCTTCGGCGGTGTTCTTTATTCGCGGCTGCTGCTGTCTCCCTGGCCCGAGGAGCGGGGGCAGTGAAGCGGTCTTGTCCCCACGGCCCGCCTGCCTCTGTGCTCTCAGCCCTCTGCAGGCTTCGGGCACTAGGGGTTTATTTTAAAATAAAGGTTTCATGATTATTCAGGTATAACTGCCATGCAGGCAAATGTCAGTTTTAAGAAATATGTTTGTCATTTAGAAATAATTACAGGCTGCCAGATCCAGAAACGATTTACATTAAAAAGGTACTTTTTGGCGTGCCAGGGGAGAAGCCCTGGGTCGACCAGGGGGCGGAGGGGCCAGGGAACCTGTGGGCCGAAGCCTAGATTGTGATGCCCTTGGGAAGGCCTGGGGGAGGCAGGGTTTGCAGGCGTAGAATCGGTTAGTCTGAATATTGTCAGGCTCCAGGTCAGAGGCTGTCCCTGGTTGTCGGGTACCTGGCCGTGGGCCTGGGGGTGGGGCGGGAGTCAGTGGCTGGAGAGGGAGCTGCCCATGAGGGAGGGGGTTGGGTGTGGGCTCCGGTTTGGTTGAATACAGAAGATGAAAAGGCACAGTTAATACACGGTTAACGGGCAACATTACTGATGCCGTCTAACAGGGAGGCATTCTGCTCCACTCAGGCTTAATGACAGCAGAGCCCCGCACGCTGCCTCCCTCCGACCTGCCCGGCACCTACCTGACTTCCTAACCTTGGCCACCAAGCCATGGAAGAAGCCCACTTCCCTTGACGTGCATGGCTTCCTTGCCCACGCCTTGCACATGGCAGCCGCCTAACGACCTTGGGTCCAAAGCCTGAACTGATACCCCCCCAACACACACACACACACACACACACACACACAGTATGTTTATTTGGACCAGCGTGAAAAGCAAACTGTTCAAGCATTGCACCTTTTGAGAATTTGTTTCCTGTGTGCGCTGAACACCATGACTGTGCGTGTGCTTTGCACACGTTGTCACTAACACAGACATGGACCTCCATGGTCATTACCGTCTACGTACTCATCCTGGAATTAATGCTAAGTAGGGCTGTCAAAACATAGACCCTCATCTTTATGGTTCCAGAGTCCGCACCATGTTAACTTGATATGCAGAGATGTTCTGCTTATTATATCAAAATATACCTTTAAAATCTTCAAACTAAAGGACTTTGGGGGAAACGGTGTTGTGTGAAACCGTGAAGTAAGACTTACAGGGAGGCTTACGTGAAGTAGGCCATCCCCAGCGCATGCAGGTCCGAATGACTCCACCGCCTGTTCTGTTGACCTGGTGGCAGCATAGGGCTCATGTAGGTGTAGGCTGACCTGTCATCCGCTAGAGGCACTGAGGGCTTCCGGGACATTTTATATGGCCTGAGTCTAGTAATCCCTTTGTCTCATCTAATGTCTGTTGACCTTCCAGAGGCAGAGGCCAAAACCTTTGAAGACCTTCTAGACCACATTCAGGTGTGTGTTAACCTTACTGTAGACCTATGTCCCTGTACCTGGGCTTTTGTGTTTTTTTTAAGATCTTATTTATTTGATAGAGATAGTGAGAGAGGGAACACAAGCACACGGAGTGTGAGAAGGAGAAGCAAGCTTCCTGCTGAGCAGGGAGCCCGATGCGGGGCTCGATCCCAGAACCCTGGGATCATGACCTGAGCCGAAGGCATATGCTTCACCGACTGAGCCTCCAGGTGCCCCCGTTGTACCTGTTCTGACATGATGGGACAGGCAGCAGACTCGAACGCATGAATAGCCACGATACTAGAAACAGCATTAAGAGTCCTAATAATGGGAGATGAAGTCCAAATCTGTGCGTATACTAAAGGTACTCCCGGAATGGTTCTCTATTGCTTACAGCATTGTCAGCAAGAGAAACAGAGGTACCATTCTGCTTAATAAAGCACCAAATGTTACTCCACATAAGCAAGATTTCAACAATTACGTATGTTTGCAATATACTTAATGATGGTATTTTAATTGGTATCAGACCATAAGGTATGAATTATGATATATTATTGGGCCTGAGACCTTATGTTTAGCAATATAATTGGTATGAATTATTACCCTGTGTTCAAACACTGCCCGATCTTACTGCTTTTTTAAAAAATGCTTTATGAGTGGTCTCTAAAAACTATCAAAATGTTTATAGTAGGTTAAAACGATTTAAAGCGTATTTTCTAGAGTGGAAAAATATATCGTTACTGTTCTTAAATTGTGGTACCTAATTTAGTAGAAATATGCTTACATAAATCTACCCAATAAAAGCAACAACCAGTTAAAATCTTAGATTTGTAAATGAACGTCACATATGAACATTACATAAGTTGGACAAAAAGTATGTTATGAATTCCACAGTCTAGGAGGACGGATAAATTTCCGTCAAATTCTGTTGCTGTCAATTTCCAGCAAGACATCAAATTCAGCCCCTGTCACCATAAAGGGTAAGAGGTTATTTTATAATAGCATTCTGCAGTGGGACACATGTCACTCCTGGCTATCACGCCGCACTAATTTTTTTCCCCAACTTTCAAGTGTATATCTTCAGCTAGAAGTTAATAGGATTTATTTTTATGTTTATTCTCGTCAGGAAATTTTCAACAAAAAACATTAAATTAGCTGGAAAAAACCAACAACTGTGTTCCGAGTAAAAGTTCAGTGTAATTTCATTACATTTTTCAAATTGTTTTTAGCTGCACATAAAAAAGCCATGTAATGCAGATGAAAGCAATTATATTTCTATTTACAGTGCAGTGGTAAATTCTCTGCAATGCTCATGGTTTCCCAAAACAGTAGCACTGCTTTCAAAAGACTAAAAATATATTCTCTCCCCCCATTCTACTTTCTTTCCATCTTATTCATAAGCAATGATTTTCTCAAGCAGATCCTACTACAATGTTCTACCCATGTGAGTTACAAAGATACCCGTATAGCACAGGGTTGTAGCATGCTGAGTGACAGACTGGAAAGAATTATCTTTGTAGTCCGTCCACTTTCCCTAAGTACAGCAGACCCCTGGGCGGCTCCATTATTGTGGTTCCAGTAAGTTTCTCTAAAATCCAGCATGCTTTGTAAAACTTTAAAGATGAGTTTTTCAAAGGCTAAGTCTTATTAGCTGCCTATAATACATTTCTATTACCTGTTCTAATTTCTCAGATCACTTTCAGATTTAAAAAAATAAAAACCCTATTTATTCCTAAACTAGTTTTCCTATGCTTTGACATCGGCACAATGTAATTGGGATTTATGTGGTTTACCTGATCGCTACAATGGCAGAAGAAGACCTTGATGTCTTCTCATAGAAAATATTAAAGTGAATAAATCTATGCATTCATTTCCATTGTTGCTTCACAAAAGGGATGCATCGAATGTGCCTTTGCTTTGCTTTGAATTAGTCATGGGCCGGTAGCCGGCATATGTGCCGGCTTGCCTTGCCCGATAGCCCTGGGGGACGCATGCGGCTTCAAAGCAAGGTGCGTGAGCTTGCCCACATGACATTTTCCTGATGTCACCACTTAGCTTCGAAAGTCTAAAGAGAATGAAAGAGAATGAAACTATTGATAAATCCCGAGGGGGAGATCAAAGCTCTAAAGAAAAATGAAATAAAACCAAATTCAATTTCAGGTTTTGATCTTTTAAGATTTCAGCAAACAAAGGGGCTGGAGGTCCATGATCTCAAACAATTGGCTGAAAAGTGTGTGAATTCTGTCACGTTCTGAAGAAAGGTGTTCTTTGCTGGACCTATTTTTGGGAATCTGTTCAACTGAATTTAATCAAACCGGGTCTTGAGCGGTAACAAGAAGATCAGTTCTACCCAACAGAGTCCCTGTTATGGTTCATCAACATTACTGTTGAATAAAATAACCAATGTTCATATCACAAAAGGAACTTTCTGGATGCCTTTTTATGTAAGTCGGTTATACACACATGTGGGTTGTGGGGGAAATAGTTCTCCAGAAAACTTTGTGAACTGTTGTCATTCCCTTGGGCGTAGAAGCTGTTATAAAAAGATAACATTCTGTATTTTAAAGAGCAGGAAAAATTCCCTGGCAGAAGAGAGGGGACTCCACAGGAAATCCACACAGTAATGGTCTCGGCTCCTGAAGGCTGTCAAGGGTCGAGAAGGAGGGAATTGGAGGTGACATTGTCTCATTAGTGATCACCAGGAACACGTACCTTTCAGCCCCGAATGAAAACAAACCCTACAAAGACAGAAGACTTAGAGCCAAGAGCATGCACAAGCCAAAAGTTTGCCCACAGTGACTCAAGGAAAAAAACTCATTAAAGGTACAAGTTGCTACGTCTCCCCGTTTTACTCCCGGTAGTTGGCGTTTGGCCCTAGTGAGTCTCCAGCCCTACCTGTGTTTATTCTCAGGTAGGCTAACTATTTCAACCAACAACCACAGAAGCTAATGGCTCCACACGATAGACCTGGGCTCCTGTTCTAGGTTTCTCCCTTATGTCACAGTCTGACACATGTTGACCCCAAGAAGTCATCCAGAGACCAAGGGTCCCTGTTCCCTCTCACGTCTCCAACCTCCTGGTGGCCTGTGGAGGGCTCCTCGTTCAGCCAGTGGGTGGATGGAGGCACAGAGGACTGGACATGCGGGAGTCCCAGCCTTGCCTGAGAGAGGCTCATGTCACTTCTGCTCATATTCCATTGGCCAGAAGTCAGTTGTGTGGAAGGCAAGGTGGGAAATGGCCCTGCTCTGTGACCCAGAGGAAGGGGAAGTCATTTGGCGAACACATAGCCAGTATCTATCACACTATGTGAGGTAGGGAACTCCTAGGACCAATATCTAAAATCTATCTTCTATTTCTTTCTGTGTTCAGAAGTCGCCTAGGGCAATTTACCTTCCACCAACCATGAGTGCAGGACCTCCCTCCGCCCAGCTGCCACCCCCCACCCACCTTTCCCCGGGTCCCACCATAAACTGTCCTTGGTCACCCTGGAAGCCCATGTAACGGGGACGGGTAGGAGATGAGAGGAGAGATGGGAGCATTCTCCCTTGCCTGGGGGCTCCCGCTCTGGGTCTGACAGTGGAACAAAGCTGCCTTTCTCTTGTGGAAGATTCCCCACAGGTCTTCTCTCTCTCCAGGTCCTCCGCACATTGACACAGTTCCACGTCCACTGCTGCCAGCAACACCTCCTGAGCCCTTGGGCATCAGGAGAAATGCCTCTCTTCCCTGAGCTCTCCCTAACCTCCAGAGGAGACTCCATCAGATGGTGCTCTTGGCCTCTCAAAGTGTTTGTCCAAGGACCAGCAGCAGTGACGTCACCGGGAGCCCCACCCCCAGACCTGCTGAATCAGAGTCTGCATTTTAACAAGACCCGCAGGTGATTCGTGTGCTCCGGAAAGATTGAGCAACATGCCGCAGACTCACTTGTGCTGGCTCCCTCTGTGGCACCATCTCCATCTTTATCACTCTGAAACTAAGGAAATCATGACTCACGCTTGTCAAACCATCTTCTATACTCACAGGCAGAGTGATGTCACCGAAGGTTTCCTCTGGGTAAAACCGAGTGCTGAGAGTTATAATTTGCCCTAGACCAGGAACTCCATCATTCACTCCCTCTGCCATCCTAGGAAGCCCGCCATTCTCAACTCCAGATGTCTTCGGAGGTGCAAGTACCTACCACAACTTTCTACAAGAGTGTCCACTCAGTCTGGCTTCAGAGAGGGTCAATAACAGGAAGACAGGTTCCAAATTGCTTTTTTGTTGCAGGAGCATTTCTAACAGTCCTTGTCTTCTATCTCTTGTGCTCGCACTTTTGCTCTGATCTGGGGTACCGTGACACCCTCACAGGTGACTCTTAGTATGTCACTAGCTTTTGGTTTTCAGCACAACTTCAATATCTAAAGAGTACAGCTGATGCTTGAACAACGAGGGGGTTAAGGGTGCCCACACCTGTACATAGTTGAAAACCCACGTATAATTTTTGACTCCCCCAAAAACGTACTTGCTGAGATCCTACTGTTGACCAGAAACCTTACTGACAAGAGTCAATTAACATATTTTATACGTGATATGTATTGTGTACTGTATTCTTACAATAAAGCAAGTAAAGAAAATGTTATTAAGAAAATCGTTAGAGAAAATGCATTTATAGTACTGTGCTCTCTTTATCGAAAAAACATCTGGGGGTGCTTGGGTGGCTCAGTCAGTTAAGCATCTGACTCTGGTCTTGATCTCAGGGTCGTGAGTTCAAGGCCTGTGCTGGGTTCCGCATTGAATGTGGATCCTACTTAGAACAAACAAACAAACAAAAAACATCCACATGCAAGGGGACCTGCACAATTCAAGCCTGTGTTGTTCAAGGGGCAACTATAGTTTTCTTTATGCTTTAAGTCACACTGATATTTTCATTTATAACTATTGCCAGTTCAAAGTTTCTATCTTCAATTTGTTTACAGGTTTTTACATTATACTTAACACTGAATTGGTTTGGATTTCCATCTCTTAAATCAAGAATAAGCCTTCTCATGGCTCCTGCCAAGCCATTAATGCCAGGTGAAATGAAGCGAAAACCAATTTGCTCTCGATGAATTCAATTGACGTGTGGTCTGTGCTTTCAGTATCATCTCTAAATAAGAAAACATAATGGGATCTTTTCCCTGAGAAGCACACCACTGAAATATAATTCGTGTGAGAAATGCTTCAAAATATCAAACTGTCCTTCCGAAGGGCAGACCCTTCCAAATTTTACTTCTTGAATGCTTTCTCATAGCCTATGTTGTCCTAGTTTACGTCGATCTATGACCCCTTTGTAGCTTCTCCACTTCACTGTCTTTATGAGAGTACAAGTCACATGTCCAGACTGTGGACTGGGTAATTCATTTGACAGCAGGGGCAGTGGCATGTGGCGACGGCGTCCCCAACCCCTGCCACGGGGCTGTGCCAGACCTGCCTGGGACCCGCTTGGCATTGCAGAGCTGGGCAAGAGCCAGGGCTCCTGGTTCCCCTCTTCAGCAGGTGAGGTGGGGGGGAGGGAGCTATGGAAAGGGAGTGTCATTGCACTCTTGTCTTGGGTTAGTCATGAGCAAGAGAAAGACACGGGGCAGTTAATGCACTCCACCTACATTTTCAGCTGGGAAGCAGAACTTATATTTTGGTACCAAATTCACAGAGAAGCCCATTGGAATTTTCTCTATGACGGTGCTTTAATTTTATATATGGTACACTTGAGCCAAGTTCATTTATTGAAAATTAAACATTTTTCTAAAGCTTCTCCTCTGCGTATTTGGCCTTGAATGTGTAATTGTTCAAAGTAATGCCATTCCTGTTCCTAGGAGGTTGTAGTTTGGGGGAGACCAGCAGTTCGACAAATAACTCCACGTGTAACTGTTTAAGATCACCGCCATCGAGTGCTGCGAAGGCCAAGTGCAGGGTATTACAGAAATCTAAAGGAAAATCTACTTCACCTAAAAGAGGGGTGGAAGTATTTCCTAAAATAGTATTTATATTGCAACATAAATGCAGCTATAGGATGAGAACAGTCTGTCACTCAGAGGCTATGCGGAAAGTAGAAAGCTGTGGAGCGGGAGAGAAAGCAAATGTAGGCATTCTGTGACACGACCCCTCCCGTCCAAGTGCTCGCGGTCCTCCGTCTCTACCTCCACTACAGCACCTGCCGGTTGGTATCATAATTTCCAACCTTCCCACTAAATTGCGAGGATTTAAAAGACCTTGGTATTCCGCAGACTCCAGTCTTTGGCACAGCGGACGCAGCAACCCACGACTGACCGATGAATAAATGAAATGATGCATAAATGAATGAACGCCAATGAAACTGCTTTCATAGTAGAAGACTGTAGCCCCTGATATCCTTCTGCTCCTTCCCAAATCCCTAAAAATAATATAGAAACTTTATAATACTTAAATCATGATATTGAACTTTTGACGGACCAGAAAATGGGAGGAATTCTTGAAACATAGAATGGAGTGACAATGGAATTTGGAAAGGAAACCATAGCCTAAAATGGGTGAACTAGGATTTGGTGTCAGAGTATATTGCCTTCCTATGGTAAGTGTCGGAACATGAAAAATGCTTTCACCTGCCATGAGCCTCAATATGCTCGACAATGGAAGACGTGGAATGTTAACATCTACCATATGCAGTCGGTATTCAGTGCGATGTGCGTATGGAGGTGGTTTGCACACTGTGCAAACATTGGTCATCTGGAGTTATTGTTTTGTTACTTAACCCTCCGTGGATCTTTAAATAGCGAAAGAATTCTTCACTTCTGCTTTTCTTAGATGATCTCAGACAGCCCTGAGTTAAAGAAAGAAAAAGAAGAAACACGTGCCCTACATGTTACTCTATTTTACCTCTGGAAAGACAGAACTAATGGCCAGTCCCTCTGATGTGCAGAGAGTAGGAGTCCGGTATCCACTCATTCACATGGAGCCCTGCACCGAGGGCTATAGGGGTCTAAGTTCTGTCCTGGCTGAGTAGGTTAGCCTGCTGTTTCTTTTCTTTTGTGATGTGGGATGTGTGTGTGTGTGTGTGTGTGTGTGTTGGGGACAGGGAAGCGAGAGACTGTCTAGTAAATTCCTAAGTGATCATTCTAAAATGCTATGATTCTTACCATAAGATAATAGACATTTTTAAAAAAAGAAGAGCTAGGACATTGTTTGGTCCCAAGCAGGAAGTAGAGAAGCGAGGGCAGACCCCAAAGGAGATGGCATGTCTCTCGTCAGAAGAATGAAGTTCATTCAAGGCAACAAAGTCAATTTTAAGAATATATACATTAGTTAAAAAAAGAAAAAACAACCCAGGAAAGTGTCTTCAAGGATTAACTGTGCTAGAAACACGAGCCGACCGTCTTCAGAGTGGCCGCAGACACTTATCCCCCAGACGTGGCGTTTCTTTTTGAGTGATGAAAATAAAAATCATTTGGAATTGGTAATCAAGCCCCTCCCTACTGATGTGACAGTGTTAGACCTTGCCTCGGGCAAGCCCAAGGAAAAAGACAAAGAAACACAAGGAATTCAGAGTGCCAAAGCCTATCAAAGTCAAAACAGTATCTTTTTAAAATGGCAAGTAAGTTTGAAAAGATGATTTAATGGGAAAGAACATCTAACCTGGCCAAGTGGGGAATTCAGGAGAAACAGGAGGCTCCGACGCATGCATTGCTTTCACATTTGTGATTGTGCCAGCGGGTACTTGGAAACCTAAAACTGCAGCAAGGACTGTAATGTGGAAATTTAAAGAATTAGTGTGTGAGTGTGCATAAAATCTAGGAGGATTCTGAACTGGAAGCAGTTGAAAAGGCCCAGAGCCACTGGCCCATTGCTCATGTCAAATATGGAGAATATTATTAAACCTGACACTGAACTAGACAGACAGTACATCTTGTTTTTTCAAGTTAATTTATGATGTGTTTGTTTTGTCTATAGTAATCTTTCCCCCGATTATCCTGAGGGGGTAGAAAACCAGAGTGAATGGGTTTCTAAGTAAGATTTCCAAAGGGACTTATGTTAGCTCATTGATACAACCCATCAATATTTTTAAGCACTTACTAAGTGGTACGCTTACAGTGGTCCCAGGGTTTACAGGAAAAATACAAGAAGTCCAGAGCTCCAGGTCTCGAGTGTTTGAAATCTGGACCAAGCAGCAATAATGCTTAAAGCATCAAAATCCAGCTGTTAGGAGAACAGGTGGATTGGAGAGGATAGTAAATTAATTATAAAACATGGAGGAGAGGGGGCTGCCTCCCCACTTCGCCATACGCCGTCAACTGGGAAAGAGCAGGAATAAATGAAGACTGATGAGATGGGTCACTGTAAAGAGGCTTGTAGGAGACCTGCGAAAAGTCTTAAATTTTGTACGGCAGATACAAAATAATGTCACTGCGCACCAGCAGTTGAGGAAATGCATCAACACCGAGCAAAGGAGCAAATGACTTAATGTCATCTCGGGTTGTAGTGTTTTCCTGTGACCTTTGGTAGCCCCATTCACCCCTTCATTTCCCCCCGCCAGGGCACCGACTGTGTTTCTCTGGGCTCCCATGTAGCCACAAACGTACTCCTTCTGACCAGATGCGAGTCTGAGGCCAGTGTAGGATGGGCCAGGCATTGCAGCGCAACGTCCCCGAGTACCGGGGTGCAGATGTCTTCTCCGCAGTGGATCAGACCAGCACGAGGGGGACCAAGTTGCCCCCCACCTGCTGTGTGCTTCGGAGGGTGGTCCCAGGGCATGCACCTTACTTTGAATCAGCTGTGGGTCACCACCAGACTGTTTCCATGAGGTCATTTACTGTTCATCAGCCACGAAGATGTTTGCCCACAAGCCGTGGTAAAAGCACAAAGGACAGAAAGCCCTCAAAAGGAGAAAATAAAACACAACAGAGCCAGCCCACATAGTTTCCATGTCACAATCCCCACAGCCTGACATTCCGTTCTCGTCGATGAGGAAACAATATAATGTACAGTCCTGTCACCATAGCTATTAATAACTTGGATGACTTCCAGAACCACACGGGTACAAGGGAATATTCTGTCCTTAGTAATCGCATCACTGTTTGGATGTTTTCTTTCTGAGACCATGCCTCTATGTCTCCTGCCTGCCACGTGTGAAGGCTCTAATTTTCCAGTCACACATAAGCCCTGATTAGTGGTGATAAGGCAGTAAGTGGGACCAAATTTTTTTAAGTGACTTAGAAAACCACAAAGAACTCTGAGTCCCAAAACACTCTATTAGCACTTTCCAGTCCTTTTTTAGAAAACCAATGGGAAAAATGTAAAATGGGGTGGGTTGGGAAGGTTTTTCATCAAAGTGTAGCTGTAATTTTAAGTAGGAGTTTTGTATTTAAACCCCCTAATGGCAAGCATGATTAAGAGAAGCTTGGCTTTACTGTTTACAGAAAACCTTGATTAAATACAAACAAGCTAATGGAACAAAGAGAGAGAGAGAGAGAAATCTCTTCTAGAATGTCCAGGGGTCCTTCCCCAGAAGAATGATCCTGGAGGAAAAACAGACAGGAAGTGTGGAGTTGGCCATCTGTCTCTCCCCTTCCCTCCTATTTTCTTCCATCCTTGGTCCGTCTGTACAATTGGCCTGCTCTAACCTATCTTTTGAGCTTCAGCTTTTCAAAAAGCAGATACCACACCAACCTACTTTACGTTCAGCCTCTGTCACTGTGGGCCTTATTAATGTTGAGGAATACTAAGAGCCATGATTGCGCTGTGACTCCCTGAGACTTTTTTTTGAAGTGAGGAAGGCAGAACGTCTGTGTCTGCATTTTCCTCTGGACCTTCAGTACCAGGTGGCCGGGAGCGTGAAGACGGGACAGCAGGGAGAGGTGACAGGTGATCACACACTCTTGGGGGCTTCTTTCCTAAAAGGAGTGAGCTCACGGCAAGCATCACATAAACCAGCATCAGAAAAACAAAAAGAATTCATCTGTCGAGAGGAAAGAGAGAACGCGTCGTGGCTAGAGAAGAGTGACACCAAGTGAATAAGGAGTGGAGGGTGGGCAATAAATGGGACCTAGTTTCCGAGGATCCAGTTCTGAGCTCAGGGAAGATGTGCAAAATGTTTGAGAGGCAGAGCGTGACAGGGAGAGTAAATAACACCCCTGACAGCCACTCAGGTGGCATCTGGGAATAAGCCAGCAGACAGGGAAGGCTAAGGGAAACAAAGTTGATGTCTTTTCACAACTTGGAGAAGAATGAATTAAATACATAATAATACATAATACATAATAATAAGCAATAACATATACTACAAGGAGATATTAATAGTTTTACTAGTATAATTAACATGTTATATATACTGTATAATAATTAAATAATTAATTATTAATTACTTGAATTAATTGACATTGAATTCAAGGGATCTGTCTCCTCTGCCCTTCCTTTCTACCTGACAAAATGCCACGCCATACATGACTCTTTATTTGGAAGTGCACCATTGTGAGATCTTGTAGTATGTGTGAGGTGGCATTATACCATAGACATTTTGCTGTAACGTTAAAATGTATGTTGTACACCTTAAAGAAACCACTAAAAGGCAAATTAGATATAAATGTTATATCCAATAAGCCAACATAAGAGATGAAGCAGAATTATAAAAAATACTCAAATCACAAGAAGGCAGGAAAAAAGGAGAAATGAAAAAAAGAATAGATGAGACAAACAGAAAACAAATTGAGGGATGGTTCACTTAAACACTACCTTGTCAATAATCATACTACATGTAAATGCTCTAAACACCTCAATTAAAAGATAAAGATTGTCACATTAGACAAAGAAACTGAGACCCAACCCTATACTGCATTTTAAAAAAGCACTTTAAAAATAGACACCCAGGGGTGCCTGGGTGGTGCAGTCAGTTGAGCACTTAGCCCAGGTCTCGATCTCAGGGTTGTGAGTTCAGGCCCCACATTGGCCTCTGCACTGGTAGTGGAACCTAATTAAAAACAAAACAAAACAAAACAAAACAAAACAAAAAAACAGTCACACAAAAAAGTTAAAAGTAAAACTATGGAAGTACATCATGCTGAAACTAATAGAAGTAAAACTAAAGTAACCACATTAATATCACACAAAATAGATTTCAGAGCAAAAAATACCAAAGATAAAGTCATTTCATGAAATACTCAATTCATTAAGAGTAATTTGGGGGGGCCTGGTTGTTCAGTCAATAGAGCATGTGACTCTTGATCTCAGGGTTGTAAGTTTGAGCCCCACATTAGGTGTCGTAGAGATTACTTAAACATAAAATCTAAAAAAACTAATATATAATAATTCTAAAAGTTTATGCATATAGCAACAAAGGTTACAAATACGCAAGAGTCACAAATCATATATTGATAAAGGACGCATGTCCAGAATGTTTAAGAAACCTTTCCTACGCAGTAATCAGAAACCAAACAACTCAATACCAAAAAATGGGCAAAAACTATTTAAACAGACACTGTACCAAAGAAGGCAGATGAATGACCAATAAGTATGTGAAAAGATGCTCCACATCATTAGCCATTTGGAAAAGTAAAACCACGATACGATGCCCCTACAAACCTATTTCAATGGCTAAAATGTCAAAGATTGATGATATCAAGTGTTGGTGGGGACGTGGAGGAACTTGAACTTTCAAACATTGCTGTTGGGGATGTGAAACATCATAAGTAGTTTGGAAGTTTCTGGAAAATGTGAATGTACATTTCTCACGTGATCCAACAATCCCACTCCTCTATATTTCCCCAGGAGAAATGAAAGTGGATGTCCATACAGAGACTTAGAGATGAATAGTCATGGTAGCTTTGTTTGTAAGAGGCCCAAACTGGAAACCTTCCACATGTTCATTGGCAGGTGAACAGATAAGCAAACGGCAGTGCATCTGTACAAAGAAATAGTGCCCAACCATCGAGAAGGGTGAACCGGACACACACTACCACGTGGGTGACTCTCAAAGTAATTATGCTGGGAAGGAAGATGGACAAAAACAGTACAAAATGTATGATTCTATTTACATACATTTTTAGAAAATGCAAACTAATCCATAGTGACAAAGTCACACAATGGAACATGAGGACGCTTTGAGGGCTGATGGACGTGCTCATTGTTATGATGGTTTTGATAATTTCACAGGGATCCAGACACATCAGAACTTATCAGATTATACACGGAATAGATGCAGCCTAGTACATGTCAGTTATACCCAAGGAACGCTGTTTCAAAAAGAAGGGAGAAACATTAATTATGGGGCTTTGGAAGAGGCCCTTTTAGGTGGAAAGTCTAATTCTCCATCGTTAGTGGTTTCACAGCAAATATTCCTCTTCGTATCTATCTCTTTCACTTGAGTTCCAAACGATTCAAGCTTGTATCCCTGTGCCTAGCAGAGTGACCGTCACATGACAATTATTCAATTCATTCTTTTAACTGGCTGATCAGCCAAACAAATCGAAGCTTAGTCTCCAGTGGTCTCCAAGGTCATGAGACAGTGCCAGGTGGAGGGCAAATGCAGGGTTGTGAACACACCAGCAGATCCCCTGAGTCTACCTTTGGTCCAGCAAGCAGAGTCACTAGGATGTAATAACCCATCATATATAACAAAGGATTTGTTTTAGATATTTAACTTCAGGCAGCTGTAGGAGCTGGGGAAATACTCAATGGAAAGCTGTTTCCCTGAGCTCCGGGGCTGCAGCTTGAAGTCAGCAGAGCAGACGGGAAAGGAAACCGAGTGGGGACAACAGGACCTACTGAACCAGCCAGGGTGCCCCACACGGACAGACAAGAATCTTTCCCTTTCTCACAGCCTTCAATCCTCCACCTTTAATGACAGAGATGTCCTTCAGGAGAAACTCACCTCTTTGTCATATAGAAATACAAAGAAAGGGGTGTCTGGGTAGCGCAGTCGTTAAGCGTCTGCCTTCGGCTCAGGGCGTGATCCCGGTGTTCCAGGATCAAGTCCCACATCGGGCTCCTCGGCTGGGAGCCTGCTTCTTCCTCTCCCTCTCCCCTGCTGTGTTCCCTCTCTCGCTGGCTATCTCTCTGTCACATAAATAAATAAAATCTTTAAAAAAAAAAAAAAGAAATACAAAGAAAAAAGAAGAAAATGGGGCACCTGGGTGGCTCAGTTGGTTAAGTATCCAACTCTTGGTTTCAGCTCAGGTCATGATCACAGGATCACAAGATCAGCCTCTGCATTCAGTGAGGAGTGTGCTTGAGATTCTCTCTCCCTCTCCCTCTGTCCCTCCTGTTCCTGCTCTCTCTCTCTCTCAAATGAATAAATACATCTTTTTTTTAAAAAGGTGATACAGACAGTCTTAATCACACATTCACCTTGGTTTCACTTGCAAAGTTGTAAAAAAACGCTCTCATCAATCAAGATGTCTATCTCATTACTGCCCAGCATGTGCCTTACACGCCACTCCTTTTCTCATCACTGATTTTTCTCAACTCTTCCAAAGGCAAACTCTAATGCTCCCTGAGCATGCGAGGAGCCAAGTGCAGTATAATGATTTTGCAATTTTTTATATGCTACATAGTAATGTTTATGGTCCTGTGGGGCTAGAAATACATGTTTTTGTTTCTGGTATTTATTTAGAAGGTAAAACCTCAGTAGACACTTTCCGTCTGACTGATGGGCTAAAGGTTCTGAAAAGTCTAGCTGGGTTTACAGAGCAACCTTCTTTCCTATTGTCATTTGAGCAATTGCCAAATTTAGTTTGACTTCCCCGTCTATGGAACCAATGGGATTTATTTAAAGTAATATAGGGAGTTTTCCAGATCGATACTGCTAAGTGTTCATTATCAAGAATCCCTTGAACACCACCTGCAAGACTGAATTGTTGATTTGAGGAAGCTAATTGGTTTCTTCCAAGTTCCTTGAATTAATACTGACATTTTCCAAGTGAAACTCCAACCTTAATCGTTCACAAAGGCATTTTCTGAGCTCATTACACAACATCGAACAAGTGTGCCGCATTACAGGTCATTTAGATATAAGGGCGCGACAAGAAAAGCCAGGACGTTCAGAGTGACTGGATCGTGGAGGATTTTCTTCTTTGACAAACAGGTTTTAAAAAAAAATCGTATTGAAGATACAATGGAAAACCAATTGGATAGGACTGAAGAATACTGAAATATATTCTCTATACTGGAGTGTCATTAAAATAGTTTTCATCATATTAAAAGTATAATTCGCAGTTCAATTAAAGGGCCTGAAATAGGATACAATGGTTAGGCGCTCTTTATCAGGAACCTGACCAGATTTAATAGGAATGCAGTTCTTCAGCTTGGAAAGGAAAACGTGGCTTTTGGTCTGATTTAAACTATGAACTGTGACTTTATAAATCTTTTTCCTCATTCACTCCAAGTACTACAAATAAAGCTTTATTCCTTTGATAAAGAGTGCTGAAGATAGATAGATAGATAGATAGATAGATAGATAGATAGATAGAGAAAGAAAGAAAGAAAGAAAGAAAGAAAGAAAGAAAGAAAGAAAGAAAAGCAATGTTGTTTCTCTAGAAAGTCAATAGTTGGTCTTAACTGTGACCATGGAGCTTACTCTTGAGATCCTTGAATTCCGCACTGAGAATGTTCTAGGTAATAGTCAGTAGCTAAATCTCAAGAGCTTCTAGACTAGAAGCAAGAACCAAAATACCTGGAGAAAATATTCTGTGTTCTTAAGGGACTTAATCTTTTTCAAGCAATTGTGTCAATTCAAGGGAGAGGCTCAGGGAGTGATGAAAGGAAAGATTCTTTCACCAGCCACTTGTATGAATGTATCACGGCATCAACTCATACACCACTTTCACACTCCGAGGTGCCCAGGACAGCGCCGACTCCGTCCCCGGGGCACCTGCTGCATGCACCCACATCTTCGTTCTCTACCCAGATTATTACAGGTGACTCTGAGAGAGCCCTAGTCAATGTGAAATGAGTGAACACTTTTTTTAAAACAAGAAACGTAAGCAGGAAGAGAAATCTAGATTGAAAGAAAGAGGCGGTGAATCGAGAGTGAAAAAATTAATCCCTTAAAATATCACATAATGGGGGGTTGTTTTAAAATGTTTATTGTAGGAAATAATATACATAAACAAAGTAGACAGAATAATAAAACACATCCTCATGTACCCAGACCCCGGCTTCAAAAATTACCAATCTAAGGTTAGTTTGGTTTTATTCCTACCCCATTCACTCTCCACCCTTATTATTTTGAAAAAAATCCTAGGCAGCACATCATTTAAGTTTTAAATATTTCAGTATGGATCATATTTCAGGATGTATCTCTAAAATATATGAAAGCTTATTTAAATGAAAGAATCACCATATCATTGTTACACCTAAAAGTGTATAATTTCTAATGTGATCAAATATCTAGTTAGTATACAAACTTCTAATCGTCTTATAAATGTCCCATTTTTTACAGTTTGTTTGAATCAGAATCCAAATAAGGTTCACAAGTGCAATTCAATCGGTTGATATATCGCTGAAGTATGTTGTGATGTTTCAGTTCCCCTCCAACTACTAGATTTTCCTTGTGAACTGTATTTTGAAGACACGAAGTCATGTGCCATCTAAAGTCTTCCCTAGTCTGAAGCTGAATTGTAGGAGTCAGACCTATTTATTTGAGTTCACAAACAGTAAATAAATAAGAACAATTTTCATTGTCATTGAACAAAATCTTTCGGAGTATTGTCGTTACCATCCTATTATTAGACAATTACAATTCTTCTGTTTTCCTTTGGTTTTGAGGTGTGTGAAGAAGATGTATTCCTCTGTTTTCTCAAGAGAAGAAAGTATCATGCTAAATTCGAATAAGGAATTGTGACAGACATAATGCTGTCTGTTCACCAAAGCCCATCTCATGACCATAAAAACTTCTGTACATTTTCCTATGTTCTCGTTACCACATGTTTAAAATGACAGAATCCTGAGATGCCTGGGTGGCTCAGTTGGTTAACTATATGCCTTCAGGGGCGCCTGGGTGGCTCAGTTGTTAAGCGTCTGCCTTCGGCTCAGGGCGTGATCCCAGCGTTCTGGCATCAAGCCCCGCATCAGGCTCCTCCGCTGGGAGCCTGCCTCTTCTTCTCCCACTCTCCGTGCTTGTGTTCCCTCTCTCCTCTGGCTGTCTGTCTGTCAAATAAATAAAATCTTTAAAAAAAAAAAAAAAGTATATGCCTTCAGCTCAGGTCATGATCTCAGGGTCGTGGGATTGAGTCCTGCCTCCGGCTCCCTGCTCCTTGAGGCATCTGCTTCTCCCTCTGCCTGTCGCTCCCCTTGCTCATGCGCGCTCTCTCTCTGATAAATAAATAAGTAAAATCTTTTTAAAAATAAAAATAAAAAATAAATTAAGAAAATAATAAAATGGCAGGATCCTGGGTCCCTCATACCCACTTGGAAGACAGCTGCCTGACAGAAGTGAGACAAAGACCTCTGTGTCCACCAACTGAGATTTAGGGGTCAGTCCCCGGAGCGTAGTCTAGCTTCATCTATCCTGACCAGAATTTGGGGACCCAAATGTAAAGGCAGGCACACCTTGTTTTATTTTAATTTTTTTAAGATTTTATTTATTTATTAGACAGAGATAGAGACAGCCAGCGAGAGAGGGAACACAAGCAGGGGGAGTGGGAGAGGAGGAAGCAGGCTCATAGCGGAGGAGCCTGATGTGGGGCTCGATCCCATAACGCCGGGATCATGCCCTGAGCCGAAGGCAGACGCTTAACCGCTGTGCCACCCAGGCACCCCCACTCCTTGTTTTATTGCACTTCACTCTGTTGTGCTTCTCAAATACTGTGGGGTTTTTTTGTGTTTTGTTTGTTTGTTTTTTCACAAATGGAAGCTTTGTGGCAACAGTGAGCTGGCAAGTGTACGAATGCCATTTTCCCAACAGTCTTTGCTCATTTCATGTCTCTGTGTCACAGTTTAGTCATTCTCACAATACCTAAGACTTCTTCCCCACGGTTCTGTTTGTTATGGTGATCTCTGATCAGCGATTACGACTCCGAAACGTCCAGGGATGGTTAGCGTGGTTTAGCAGTGAAGTGTTTTTAGTTACGGTACGTCCATTGCTTTTGTAGACATGATGCTAGTGTGTGGTTACGAGAGTGCAGTGTAGTGGAAACACAACTTTTATACGCACCAGGAAACCAAAGGAGTAATTTGACTTGCTCTATTGTGATACTCACTTTTCCGTTACGGTCTGGAGCGAAACCTGCCTTGTTTCTGAGACGTGCCTGTACGTTGCTTGTGGTCTAGGTGAGAACATGACGAAACCCCTGCTGAAGTTAGACTCCCATTTCATAATAAATTTACTTATTTATTCATAAGTTCACCAAATAAATTAAACGAAACAGATTTTGAAACGGAACCATAGACATAGCCTATAGGGTTACATATTTTTTAAAGAAAACAGTAAAATACTTCAACATTTTCAATCGTGTTTACTTTAAAATCTACGTATATATCAGACATTAATAGACTGAAAGGAAATAAAATGGCCACTGGAAAGACGGGCCGTCACTCCTTTGGTTCATATCAAATCAGCATAGAAGAAAAGGGCATAGCTCAATGTTTGATTTTAATGCAGTTATTTTTCAGCATTTAAAGCTTTCAGCCCAATAGGGGCGCCTGGGTGGCTCAGTCGTTAAGTGTCTGCCTTCGGCTCGGGTCATGATCCCAGCGTTCTGGGATCGAGCCCCACGTCGGGCTCCCTGCTCAGCGGGAAGCCTGCTTCTCCCTCTCCCACTCCCCCTGCTTGTGTTCCCTCTCTCGCTGCCTCTCTCTCTGTCAAATAAATAAATTAAAATATTTTTTAAAAAAGAGTTTTCAGCCCAATAATCTATGACTCCAACACAGACAGCTAAAATCAACTTTCCATTATACAAGTTCTTCCCCAAATCAAAAAGAACTTATATAATCCACTTTGGTAGTTTTAGAGGTGACAGGGTGACACCCGTGTGACCCGGGACCATCTGTCATCTCCGAGGGGGTTCTCTGGGGCACGTGGAAGTCTTTCTGGGGCCACGGTTAAAGGTCAGTCCTTTAACCGTGCCTGCCGGGGGTGGGGGCCAATCCCCACAAACCATTCTATACCATTTAACCAAAACCTGTTTCTATTCTACCTTCTCGATTATGAAGTAGACAAGCCATAGAGATCGCAGAACATGCATTTTAGCCAAACGATACAATATAGCATCACAGAAACTGAGCAATGGGAGAGCATCGAGATTGTTAGCTAAGTCCTTTATTGCACAGATGAAGGAACTGCTCCACAAAGCCCCAGGAGGCTTACACAAGCTCAGAACACAGGCAGCTCTGGCCACTACAGCTCTATACCCAATTTTTTTTTAAAGATTTTTTATTTATTTATTTGACAAAGATAGACAGCCAGAGAGAGAGGGAACACAGCAGGGGAGTGGGAGAGGAAGGAGTAGGCTCCCAGCGGAGGAGCCCGATGTGGGACTCGATCCTGGAACGCCGGGATCACGCCCTGAGCTGAAGGCAGCCGCCTAAAGACTGCGCTACCCAGGCGCCCCTATACCCAATTTTCTGACTCGGTTCGGAGCCCTTTTTGTCAGCCTTTGAGTGGAACATCATCTTAATACAATTTGCATATTCTAAAGAAACTGACTTATTACAAATCTGACTTAAATATGTACGGGACTTAGAATAAGCATTCTTGTCACTAATGAACATGGGGAACCATCTTTTTTTAAATGCAGAATAACCTAATGAGAAGCAGATTATTAAAATACAGAATGAGTTTTGAAGGTTTTGTTCAAATCTCATCTCTCCAGCTTTCTACCTTTTTGACTTTAGATAAATTACTGACATTATATGAACCTCAGTTCCCTTGTGTATCCAATGGGGTACGAAGCCCTGCAGAGTTCCTGGGGCAGCTACAGGTCCTTAGCACTGAGCAGGCTCTAAGGCCCTTTCTGAGGGGCAGAATCAAGTTTGTGTGAGTACTGGTGCTGCTAGAGGTCTTGCAAAACCTCAATTTAAGATCTGGGGGCTCACATGGTGCCATTTTATCACCAGTTTCAACTTCAAATGTGTGCATCCTGGCAAACAGTCCCACAATACTCTATTTATTAAACCACTGATGTGAATACATTTTCCAGTGAAATCAGCACTGTATGTTTTCTAGAAACACAAGTCAACGGAACCCTATCTTGCTTTCATGTCAATTTAATTGCCACATAGCTCGACGATTCCATTTTAAATCTGATTGCTTCAAGGTGGCAAGAAACGTTTAGAACTGTATGTGTTTAGGCCATTTGCGAGAGGAAATACAGCCTGTCACCAAGCACGTTCCATTGACGTGGTGTGTGGTTGCACATTAGGAAAACAGAAACACTTAAAATTGTGTAGCATTAAGGATAGCCCCGGTATGATGAAGTGCGAGACAAACATAACACAGGACTCAAAAACCAAGAGAAACCCACACTTCCCCTGCAGTGAGATGTCTGTACGACGCGGCGCGCGGGCCAAAGGGCTTCAGAAATGACACTCTAAACTCCCTCTCAGACCCTTACTCACTTACCCTCACTTTCACTTTCTAGTGATAAGCATGTATTTTCCATATAGAAAGAAAAATACAAAGTTACAAAATACTCTTTCACCCCCCACTAAGATAAACACCGTACGCCCAGGGCACCCATGCATACATTGTATAGCATTTTAAAATGCTAATACCTATAAATACGAAATCCTTCCGTCTTTGAAAACAACACACGTTTAACTTGGTTGTTATGCAGAGTGTAGGTGTGCAATCATAGGTGTAACGCTGAAGGACATAGAAGATGAGTGTTAGAGTCACACGTGTAACAGAGGCGCTGGTTTAAAATACTGCTCTTAAGTTACTTTAGAATAAATTTCACTTTACTACTTTTGCATTTTGAACAGCAACATAGATCTGGACTGAAAAGAGCTGCAGTGAAAATTTCATTTTCTCAGAGTGTTTTTTGTTTGTGTGCTTGTGTTTCAGTTTTTGTGGCTGAGCGTGTGTGTGTATGTGTGTGTATGGGGTGTGTGTGTGTGTGTGTGTGTGTGTGTGTAAGGTGACGGACGGGACGCTTGTTTCTTGAGGACCACGGAGTCTGACCGCTGCGTGAGAGTGCTAAGGCAAGCTGAGAAAGTCAAAATGCGTCCAACCGCTTGACTTTCCAGTTCAGCTCTCACACCACATACTACGGGGATTCCACCAAAGAGCACATGAGAGATGCCTGGGTTAAGCGGAGAAAATGTGTGTGGCCTTCCTGACT
The DNA here is from genome assembly GCF_017311325.1 of Ursus maritimus. NCBI lineage: Eukaryota > Metazoa > Chordata > Mammalia > Carnivora > Ursidae > Ursus > Ursus maritimus. The sequence continues at coordinate 76,127,925 of NW_024423344.1, forward strand.
GCCGTGATGGGGCCTGAACTACATAAGGAAGCCACCCTTACCACTGGCAGAGGCTTGTTACGCGAGTAACCAGACTCCCTATAAAGAAAGTGAACTCCGATTTAAATAAAAATGTGAGCAGCCCAAGCAAGGCCCGCTGTTGGAGTTACCCCGGACTTTCCTGCCTGTTTCCACACGGAGAAGAATCCTGGTCTCTAATGAAGCCGACGACGACACTGGCACACAACTCTGTGACGGGACATGTGAGCACAAATAGTTGAAATTGCTCAGAGGGGGAAAGTCAAAAGTGCATTGTGCAATCTGACTCTCTGGAATGTCAGTGTGATGCATGAATCACCTGAGAGGCTTTGCCGCAGTCCATTTAAAGACATTACTCAAAGGAACTCTGTCTACATATCACTGCCCAAAAAGGAGACTTTTCTCTTTCAAAATTAAATGAAATCCTCAGCTAATTTCTCAGCAGCAGGTGTCAGGACGACTGAATAGGAGATCATCTACCGTGTGTTTAGCCTTATGGGATCTTTAACTTACACGCTAGGAAACTCAGATTTGTAAAGAGCATGGTACAAAGAGCAGGAATCCTAGATTCTAGATTGTGCCAGACCACTTCCCAGACAGGTGACCTTGAGCAAGTACCTCAATCTCACTGAGCTTTCATTTCCTTCTTTGTTAAGGAGCGCCCAAGCCTTTCATCACGCTGGAGTTATGTGACAATCACACGACAATAGCGAGTGTGGGGTTTGACGAAGTCTACCGCATAATGACATTATAATGATTACTGTAGTATTTTATTCTGATACAAGCAGAAGCTTCTGAAATTTACTCTGAATAAAGTTTTAGTGGAAGATATAGGAGTAAATAAAGCTGTCCACGAAAACTCACAATGCCAGTCAGAAAGAGGCAAAGGGAGGAAAGCCTGATACCAAAGAAGAAGGCCTGCCCACGAGCAGGTGAAGCAGAGCAAGTAGGGATGCTGGAAGTGCTGCTAACAGGCATGGGTCTCGTACAGAAGACACAGACCCAGAGAAGTGGTCATAGGCATCACGCAACACAAGGGCCAGTAGGAAGATCACAACTAAATTGAAATCTTGAGGTTTGATAGGAAGGCACAGCCTTGTTTCCATTAATTGAGTTTTCTCCTGGCCGTGGGCCACCTGTCCTACTTCTCCACATGTCTAGTGATTTTAACCGGACACTTAACATCGTCTATATTGGTCAGTGTCTGGATTCCTGCCTTCCTGGGTTGTTTTTACACTCCGTTGGAATGGATTTAGGGAAAAGCTAGTTGAGCCTTACTTCTGCGGTATGGCCTTTCTAGAGGCTATACTGACTGCCCTGGGTATTCAGCAAGGTCTCCACTCAAGCTAAAGGGAGGGCAAATATCTCCCAGCTCTTTGTGAACCTCAGTAGTTTTTTTTAGCTCGTACTCCTCTGATAGTTATCTTTCCTTACTAGCTGGTCTTTACCCTACTATTAGTTCAGAAGAATGTTCCAACAGGGACCCAAGGGAAACTCACAGTACACTCTGGAGTTCTTTATCTGTGTGGCCCCTTGCTCTCAAGTACTCTGCCACACAAATTCCAGATATGCATACCCTGTGAAGTTACCTTTGAACCAGCAATCTCAGCCTCCCTGAATTCTGATCTCTATCACCTCATCTCACTGAGGCCCCGGGCTCTGCTTAGGCTCCCCCTTCCTGGGCCATAATGCGGAAGAATCATCCAAGTAGAAAGCCAAGACATCAAGGGAATCACCTCATTCGTGTCTTTCCTGTCGTGGGTGATGTCCCCATACTTTCTTTTGTCTGATACCCGCAAAACACATATTTTATACCATTCTTCTAGCTGTTTATGGCTTGAGGGCTAGTCCAGTACCAGCTACTAGATTTTGGTCTGAGTCAGAAGTCCCATGAGGGCTCCTAGAAAAAGTATGTTCAGTAATAACAGAAGAAGCAGAACTGAGTTTTCAGAGGATTGGGCATAAATGGAAGAAAGAAATGAGTCAGTACATATAAGACACTAACAAAGAAGATGGAAATGGAATCATGAGTTGAGAAGACGTATTAATCTTCCTTACTACTGTTCGGGTACCTATAATTTAATTCGGACAGTATTTCTTAGGGTTAATATTTGTAAGTCCTTAGAAGAGTGCTGGACTTAGCTGCTAATATAGGTTTCTGAGTACAGAGCACTAGAAGATTCAAGGTCAGCAATACTGATCACAATTGTAAAAAAAAAAAAAATTATTGTGTATTTTCCCTCTCATGACCCTCTCCCCACTCGGGTCATAAGCTCTATGTGGGTAGGAACGGTGTCCACTTTGTTTACTCAGTCTCTCCACCCACTAACACAATGCCCACAACATAGGCCCATAACAGGGACTCAAAACCCACTGGCTGGAAAAATGAAGGAATAAACCTTGTAGGATTGAGCCCCTTGCCTGTGGGGTCTGAGCCTGTCTCCCGGTAGCGTCAGAAGTGAGCGGATGTTGGAAGGACACCCAGTCAATGTCTGCTGCCAAGCTGGAGAACTGACTGGTGTGGGGACAAGCTTAGTCACCTCTGGCCACAGAAGCGTTCAGTACGAGCAGTAGAGAAAAGAAGAAAAACACAGGAGTGTTTTCCACACAATGACCTTCAAAATGGTATCTGTAGGAGGATGGAAGGAATACATAGGAGAGACGACCATAGAAGCTAGTCTTCCCTCAACGTGCTTCATTTTGTAAATTTGACCAAAAAGCCCATATAAATACCTGATATAATCTTAAACAAAATTAATATTAGGTAAATTTTTAAAAGCAAAAGCAAAATAAAAACAATGAACCTAAGTGTTTAACAAGTTACTGGCATATCCACATGGAGAGGAAAACTTCCAAGTAACTTTAAGGAATATTAATGAGCTGTACCTCCCTTGTGGTTTGGATGCTGAAACAGAACTGGAGACAATATTATACTCTTTTCAATAATCGTACTGGTAGTGATAGTATTGAGATAGCCGTTCTGAGGCAGTACTATTACACTGCGTGTATAATGAGTAATTGGTATGAGATAAATCAAACGAGCAATTAAGGTGTTGTCATTGAAAACAGGAATTTTCACTATGGAAAAAGATACAGATGTAAGGTGGTTGAGATGAACAATACTTTGTAGTCCTGAATTTAATTCGCAATTATCAATCACTATGAACCCATATTGTATCTTATTTTTAGGGATGTGTGTGTGTGTTTGTGTGTTTAGCTCCGTCTTCTGAAAACATCTAGAAACGGTGACTAATCCAGTAGTGATTAGCACCCTCAGCACCAAGACTGTGGTCTCTAAATACTGTTTCTCACGAAAAGGAACCAGGACTCCTTGGTGAAATGACTGCTTCCAGCTTGGGGAGAAAATGTTCAAGATGAGTCTATAATATCCAGCCATTCCAGAAAGCAAGAAGCTAGCAAAGACTACTGGACTCATGACCAAAGAATCCCGGAGCCACTTTCAAGACACTTTCACGAGCCAAAAATGGATACATTTAAGATTAATAAATTGAAGTACACCAAAGATGTTAATTTTTGTGTTTATAATAATAATACTCAAATCTCATGTCATATTTAGAGCATGCTAGGAAAACAATTCACTGTTTTGAAAACTAGCAAATAAGAAGACATAATCAAGCACATATAATATTTTCTATAAATTTTCTGGTAGAATTCTACCTCAGGGTAATTGCATCATATGTGAGGGAAAGATAGCCTTTACAGACACGTTTTAGACAGTAAATTAAAAAGGAATGATCATATTAATATATCACCATTTTACAACCTCTTAATTATTTTTAATCTACTCCAGGCAGATTACTAATGAAAGCGATCTTTACAAAAAGAAGGATGGCCAGACATCACGGCCTTCCTGATTGAAATCCTTAGACTGCCGATAAGGAAATTTGCATAAAAAGTAAAATAAAATAAAATTATAACTCAAATCTCATCAAATCTCTAACTACCAACTTACAGAAAACACAGACGCAAAGGAATTACACAACAGGTACACAGTAAAATGTAGACAAACAACCAAGTTCCTTCAACAAATACACTGCAGCGGGGTATCTGGTGGGCTCAGTAGTTAGAGTGTGGGACTCTTGATATCGACGTTATGAGTTAGAGCCCCGCGTTGGGTGTAGAGATGACTTCAAAAAGTAAGATCTTAAAAAAACAAACAAGCCGCAAGGAAAACAGCAGAAACCACGTATTTATTAAGAGTGATTTAAGAGACAAGCCAACCCACTGTAGTATGAGGACCTTTACAGAATTCCTGCATCAAGCAAACCTCAGGGAAGGAAAAGAAGATCAGGAAAATGGAACACTGGTGGGATATTTAGTAGTAGTAAGGAATTACTGGTGATTTTTGAGCGTGATAACGGTGTTGTAACATCTTGAAGGAATCCTTACCTTTCAGAGATGTGTTGAAATATTTATGGAAGAAATGATATTGTTGTGGAAAACCAACCTTCGTGCTTCAGAACCAAAACGTACCAGGAAGACAGAGTTTGGGATAAGGAGGAACAAGGGGCTTTACCGCCTTGCTGGGCAGGCCGTGGCCTTCAGAAACTTGGAAGCCCACCCAGAGGAAGGGCTGCGGGTTTTATAGAGAAATACAGGATCTCGCTGGTTTTGACAGGAATTGTGTCCGGGCTGACAGTCTGGTTCATCATGTTTCCAGGCTGGCACCAGGTCCCTGAGAGAAAAGGCTAAGAAGGGAGGAGGGGAGGTTTGCAGAAGAGACGGAAAAGGTTACTTGAAAATCGAGCTGCATGGAAGCTTTCGTGCAGCCATTTTGATTCCTGTTCAACTTTCTGCTTTTAAAGGGTTTCAGTACGACCTATGGGATTTGCCTCGACATTACCAGGGAGGGGAGCACAAGGTAGGATTGCGGATGAAGCAAGACTGTCTTCAAGTTAACTTTTGAGGCCGGGTGATCAGTACGTGAATTTATTATGTCATCCTCTAATTCCTATAGGTTTGAAATATCCACAATAAAAAAATCAAAGTACTGTCTTTAAAAGTGCTGTACCAAGGATATTAGTTTAAATAAAAGAAGTTTTGGGGGCACCTGGGTGGCTCAGTTGTTCGGTGTCTGCCTTCGGCTCAGGGCGTGATCCTGGAGTCCTGGGATAGAGCCCCACATCAGGCTCCTCTGCTGTGGGCCTGCTTCTTCCTCTCCCACTCCCCCTGCTTGTGTTTCCTCTCTCGCTGGCTGTCTCTATCTCTGTCAAATGAATAAATAAAATCTTTAAAAAAATAAAATAATAAAATAAATAAATAAATAAAAGAAGTTTTGAAATCTGTAGAAATATAATAGATCTTGTGATAGTAAGAAGATAGTCAAAAGTTATTCTCTAAATTTCAGAGGGAGGGAGGGTGGGAAGTAAGGAAAAACAGAAGGAAGGAAGGAAGGAAGGAAGGAAGGAAGGAAGGAAGGAAGGAA
>NW_024423344.1:76135628-76135714 GCF_017311325.1 Ursus maritimus
GGAAGGAAGGAAGGAAGGAAGGAAGGAAGGAAGGAAGGAAGGAAAGGAGGGAAGGAAGGAAGGAAGGAAAGGAGGGAAGGAAGGAA
>NW_024423344.1:76136141-76196158 GCF_017311325.1 Ursus maritimus
AGGAAGGAAGGAAGGAAGGAAAGGAAGGAAGGAAGGAAGGAAGGAAGGAAGGAAGGAAGGAAGGAAGGAAGGAAGGAAGGAAAGGAGGGAAAAACCATGGCTAATACACAAACTTTTTCAGTATTTGTGTAGAGTTTTAAAAAGTGATGTAAGTAGTAAGTCTCGGTCACCCAAAATTACTACAAGGTAAGGTCAGTTTCAAGGCATTTTTTACTTAGAGCTCCAGTAAGATGGCCCAAGAGGCGTAAGGAAGAAATCATGTGTGGAGAAGCGGATAACCCGCAGAACAACTTGCAGCAAGCTCCTTGCCATCTCGCAGCCACAACCAGCAATGGCAGGCCCACCGGTCCTAGGGGCGTGTGGCCTGCAGGGTGGGCAGCTCCTGCCCCCAACAGCTCTCAGTTCGGAGCAGGCTCAGGGCTGAGCCCCGCCGCTGGGGGGGGGAGTGGGGGGTGCTGGGCAGCCCCCCTGGGCCGCATCCCTGGACAAGATTCATAGACACTGCAGACCGGCATATTTCTTACCACATTTCCCAGGGTAGGGTAGTAGTCTCATTTCCTAGCAAAATCCTTCAACACTGTCATATTCTAACAAAATCCAGACCCACTCTGAGGCAGTGGGGCCGCGGGTGACCACCCCCGCCCCCAGCAGAGCGTCCCCCGCCCCAGAGAGCACTACTAAAGTTCTATTAGGGGCCCTTTTCAGTCTTCAAACTTGCCAAACCCTGTCACGTCCGGGCTTGGCTTAGCTAGCATGTAAAAGAGTGGGTCGCCCTTGAACGTCTCAGAATTCTCCATCTCCAAGTCTCTTCACTGAAAATGTCATGGACTTCTTTTCTCTCTCTCTTCTTACTTCTCCTGTTTTTCTCTTAAATGTCAAAAAGCACCCTCTCCTGGACGACTTGAACCAGAGGCTCGTTCTTGCGTTTGATGCACTGAACAAATGAACTCTTTTCCACTGATTAATCATCTTTCAGTTCCTGTGGAAATACAGGTTCGTTCTGCACGAGAAGGCCTGCCCGTTTGGACGCGAGGCCGCCGTTCAGGGATAGGTAAGCCACCAGTGATGACGCGACCCGGGGCAGGGAGCCTCTTGGCTGTTGCAGAAACACAGGCCCGAAGCCCGCGTGCGAGCTGTCACAGGCCGACCCCCGAATGCGATCCGGGAGAAGTGACATGCCACCATCACTCATGCTAGTGCCTGTTTGTACAATGATATTGTTGGCAATAATCGACCAATTCATCAAAGGCAACAGCAGACTTGGGGGGGGAGGTGCTTTTTCAGTACTAATGAAAGAAATGACATTTCTGTTTACCATTTGTCAGCTTTAAATAGCCATACGTTGTTTGCAATGACTTCCAAATTTTGAGATGTGATTCACTTATAAGGATATGCAATTTTTAAGATTTATGGAGAGGGTGTTTCTTCCGTAAACACTCAGCTTTGATAATTATCAGGAGAATGATTCATTCTGTCTCAGAAGTTAAATGCATGATAAATGGAATGCCTCTTAGGGTTTGCAATTTTCTAAATGTAAAGAATGCCTATTTATTTGATAATCACCTCAAATACATTCATAATAATTGTAGGCATTTCCGTGCAGCAGGTCAGGAATAATTGTGCGTATAGAATAGTACGATATCTATATTAAAAAATTTTTTTTTCATTCTCAAAGCAGACGTCACAAAACCCAGGATGATCTAGTGTTCCCAGGGACCCTCACGCGGAGAGTCCAGCCTGGTAACAGGTCCTGGGGTCAGGGACTTTAAAGCAAGCTCCTCCCTCTGCCACCCTGAAGGCCAGCTGGACCCTGGAATCCAAAGAATGTGTTTGCATTATCAGAGAACTCTGGCTTTACAGAGAGGTCCCCACTGGGATTCCATTCTAGTGACTTGACTGAAAGCATCTCATTACTCATTACTTAGTTCCCACAATCGGTTTGAGAACTTGTTTATGTTACGGAGAGGGTGGGGAGCCCAGTTAGGAGTCTCTGACAATTGACCATCAGAAATAAGATAAACATGTCTGAAGTGTTCACAGTGTCCCCGAACACTTGAGCTGGAGGGAATCAAGAGATCATCAAGGCCTTTCTGATTTTCCAAATGAGCACATGGGAAAGGTCACCCCAAAGTCACTCTGGGAAATCTGCCTGCCTGTGATCCCATTCACAGCTCCTGGCACAGGCTGGTCCTTCGACGGTGCTTAACGAACGCTGGTGTAACTGAAGGAATACAACTTGGCTGGATATCTTTCCTGTCAGACATCTCGTTCTAGAAACACACAGGCCGGCACTTCAGCCCTGCAATGCTATTCTGACCTTCCCTCCTCTGGCCATAGCACAACCACTACTCACGGGGAGGGGGGGGGTCGGGGGGTCGGGGTGGAGATCAAAGCAAGCCACCCACCTGTCCTGGGCCCTGAGACACCTGGGAGCACCTGCTCTCTGGGACCCACAGGCTCCTGTGAGTGGCTCTGCTTTCGTGGAGACAGGTGTGCGCATGGGGTGTAAAAGCCCTCCTGTAAGACATCCCCCCAAACTCCCAACTGTGTGACGGCCGCCAGCATGTCCAGGACGGTCCTTCATTTTGACACAGGGAGGCCTGGCTGCGTTTACTAATTTTCTAGCAAGAGGATGAAACCCTGTTGTCTAGGGAACGGGATAAGAGGAGAGGGGTTTGGGAAGTGGAATTTTATTCTGGCTCAGATGCTAATTCTCCTGTGACCTCAGCCAAGCCCTATAAATTGTTACTATCTGCAAAGTGAAGATAATGGACAGGCCCTTCCCTCCCCCAGGAGAGTCCTGGGGATTAATTAGGCAGCTCATTTGAGATTCAAAGTGCTGTGAGCCCACAGGAGAAGTGACTGTAGAACAAAGGGGGCTCACACTCATTCTAGCAGCCAGGGACCACACCAAAGACACTCGCAGGAATCCATTTGGTGGCACACCAGTATTTGTTAATTAACTGGTTTGAGGAAGTCATTATGGCTACCAGGGGTTAATGGAAAGATTGAACTTGCTCAAATAGGCCTATGGAGGTGTAAATCGAGGGCTCCTTTGTTCTGGAGGAGGGCTGGGCCCTTCAGCCTCAAACCTAACTGGAGAGCACTTCCTGGCCTTTCCAGCACCTTTTGGAAACCCCAAGCAAGTAGTTGGGAGCCTGAGCCATTTCTATTTCAATGAAAGATGAAATCTTCTAATTCTTCCTATGTCAGAAACAAAAATTCTTCTTAAAACAATAAAAAGGAAGAGAACAAGTTAACTAGTACCCCCTTTCACAGAACCATTCCATCTGGTGGTTCTCAAGCAATGGTGTGGCGTGAGCCCTCACTCATACACACACACTCACACACACACTCACTCACACACTGACACACACACACTCAATGCTCACTCACATACTCACACACTCATGCAACACATGCTCACACTCACTCACACTCATGCATATGCTCCCACGCTCACGTGCACAGACACACACATGCTCACACATGCTCACACACTCACTCACGTGTTCACACACTCACATGCATGTGCTCCCACGCTCACGTGCACAGACACACTCACACACAAATAAGTTGGCTAGCAAAAAACCAGAAGAACACACGGGAGGATCCCAGAGGAGTCCTCAGCCGCCACGGGAGGAACAAATATGAAGGGTATGGGGCAGAATGAGATCTGGAATTTTCGAAGCATGGTCAGCTTTGCAAGAGAAGCTGGGAGGAATACAAACCAGTTGGGAAAGTCATGGACGGAAATGAGATGTTTGTCTTTTTATTAAAGGCAGGTGTCTTTGCAGGGCCAATTTCGTGCGGGCTATGAGGAGGAGGGAGGAATATTGATAAAGATCCAGGGGACAGCATTCCTGGGCTGCCTCCCACCCCCTCCCCAATGGAGCCCAGAGCCAGAGGTTGGTCAGATGCACTTAAAATGCAGACTCCCCTAACCAGTTCCTCCCAAACAGCCTGTTTGAATGGCACTCCATATACACAGCCAGTGTGAAAAGCGTATTCCCGGGTCCCTTCCCTGCGAGAGAGCCCTGCATTCCAGCCTGCCCCTTTCCAGGGAAGACAGGAAAGGACGTCAGAGAAAAGCAAGGACAAGCTGACCTTCAAGCAGGACGGGGGTATACGGGAAGAAGCCCGTTCCAGGAGAAGGAAAGCGTGACCTTCTCTATCCATCCCTCTGGCTTCTCTGGTCCCAGAAGGGAGCACCCCTGTAGAGGGCGCCTTCTTCCACCCCCCTCACAACGAAGACGCGCCACTGTCTAATCACCGAGAGATCTCTGCAAACGCAGACCCTGGTCCTGAGGCTGCTCTCACCGAGGGGATATTCTCTGTCCACACTGGAGAGCTCTCCGGAGAGAAAAGACCCCATGTTCAGGATTACTACCACCGGCAGTAGGAACACACTGGGGGTTATTGGGCCTTCTCTCTGGTCTTGGCATTTCCGAATCTGGGGCAGCCAGAGCTGGTCAGCTGTTGGGGGCGTGGAGGGGGTGCACCTGCCTGTTTAGGGTAAATGAGGCCTTGCCCGGACCAGCCTCTGTGTCTCAGGATGGGAAGCCCCCCAGGCAGAGATCCCTGTGGGAGGGCCGGCCTTCCAAGAGATGACCCATCAGAAGCCACACTTCAGGGCTCCCTCCCTCCCTCCCTCCTTCAGCTCAGCAAGACCAGAGGATGCAGATTTAACAACCCAAGAAAAACAAATCCCTAGAGGAAGGGGTACCCCGTGGAACAGCACTGCGGTGCAAAGGCAAACACAGAAGTTGCCTGGCTTTAGAAAGTGGCCAGGCCCTCCCAGGGTCTCTGGATCCCGTCCCCGAAGCCACCCCTCCCCGCTCACTTACCTTCAACCTCGTTGTCTCTTTTGTCCTTGGCCCCGTTGCTGATCAGCAACCACAGGAAAGGGACGTGGAATTCCAAGGAAGCCAAGCCCCTGAAGAGCCCCCCGGGCAGGCCACCCCAAAACAAACATGGCCCTGAGGGGTGTTAAAGGAGTTTCAGCAAAGGGCAGAAGCAGGCCGTCCACTCCGACCTCCCCCCACCCAGCCCGAGACAGGTGCAGACCCTCCTGGTCTGGGGCGGGGAAAGGCACGTCCTTAACGTCCTTATCCTCTCCAGAAGAATCGGAACCAGCTGGCCATGCCAAGTTTGCTCGCACCCCTCCCCGCTGGACCTGTCTTGTTCCTCCAGGACTGCTCCGTGCCTCCTCCAGCCCAGGTCAACACTCACCTCCGCTTCCTCGCCACCTCCCTTCTCCCACTTACTTAATATAGAACTTGTATTAAATAAACGTGTGTGCTTCTCCCTGTGAGCCTGTCTTTGTCAGCCAGGGCCCCTGAGAGGGTCAAGGACAACATTTTCCTGTCCTGCCCCCGCTGCTGGTCCTTTGCAACCTGATGGTGTGAACCGCTCCCTCTCTGACCTCACAGGCTCCGTATTTCTCTCAAAAGGGGAAGCTTGGGGTTCCGCAGGCCCTGGCCTTCACCACCCCGTGAGGCCTGCCTTAAAGAGAGAGTCCTGGGGTGCACGCTGTGTTGCCTTGGCCCCAGTGGACCCTGGGGCAGACTCAGTGCCCTTGGCGGCCCGACTCTGCCCTCCTTGCCCCCGTGTGCACACTGACAGCACCCTTCACCAGCTCTCCGCGCCATCCTGTAAATCAAGGAAGGTAGGCGAGCCACTTTCCAGAAGAACTTTAAAAACAAAAATGGTGCCCATTCATGAAGATTTCTCACCTCCAGAAGTGTTCAGGCAGGTGACTTGGAGCCCAAATGGCCTGCACGCTTTGCCCAAGGCTCACTAAGCGGACCCCAGAAAGTTCTGAGTCCTGTGCAGGCCGGCGTGTTCATCTGCACCTTGCAAGAGCATTGGTACCCCCTTCTCACAGCTGCTGCCCTCAAACCCGGGAAGGACCCACAGACCTTAGCTACCGTCCCTCTCCGTTATCCTTCATGGCTCATTCCCACCCAGATAACAGAAGAGTGGACGGGCAGAACCTCAGACAAGCGGTTATAAACGATGTCCCAGGACTTCTATCTCTAACACTTTAGGATTATTTTTACCTACAGCAGGAAGTATACCATCAGTTTTTCATTCTGCAAACATTGAGTGCTTAGGATGAGAAGGGGTGACTACAGTGCTTGATCTTTGTCCTATTTCCTCTCATGCTATTATTTTGGTCCCAGGAAAACACCCCTGACGCTGCTGGAGAGAGGACACGGGCCTGTCAGTTGCACAGGCGGGACTGAAGTGGACAGTCAGGTGGAGGAGGCACGGTGACCCAGCAGAGGGCTGTGTCCCCTGAATTTGGTAAGACAGTGGCAGCCTGTCCGCAGCCACATCAGAAGGAACGTGGTCCTGATCTTGCAAAGGCTGGAATTTATGAAGGGTCTGATGAAAACCTTTCAGAGCTGTGCTCTGTTGCAGTGATCAGAGTGGAGGGGATGGGCATTGAGGGCCGACAAGGCAGGGGTGGCTTTGCCAGCCAAGGATGAAGCCGAGAGCAAGGGCCCAGCGAGTGGAGTAGAGAGCAGGACTTAGATAACCCCTGGAGGGAACGGACGGCCCCTCCTATCAATGCCGCTAGATAAAATACGGGCCAGCTGTATTGTGTCAGATACACAACCAGTAAGAGTTTAGTGTAAGTGTGTCCAAATATTGCCTGTTGTGTACTTACACCATCCTATCAGTTCTGTTTCTCCAGAGAATCATTAACCCTGAGAGACTGAGATTTGGGGGCTTGCATGTCCAACATCTGCAGGTGGCTGAGGGAGCTAGAGACCCACTGAACTGCTGATGTTGCCATTTGAGTCCAAATGCTGTCTGCTGGCAGAATTCCCTCCTCCTCCGAGAGGTTAGGGTTTTTGCTATTAGAGCCTTCAACTGATTAGATGAGGCCCACCCACATGATGGCGTGTCAGCTGTTTTATTCAAAGTCTACTGATTTAAATGCTAACCTCATCTTAAAAATACCTTCACAGAGACATCTAGAATAATGTTTGACCAGAGATCTGGGCACTGTGGCACAGCTAAGTTGACGCATGGAATTAATTATTACATTAGGAAAGATAGCTGGCTGAGCCCTGTGTTTGAAAACCTAGTGAATTTGCAGCAATTCACAACACATTCACAGGAATCTAATCCCAGAAGGGTTGAGTCATAAAGCAAAACAGCAAACATACAGTGCAGCTATCAGAAGGGCTCTGGGCATATGTCTTGCTAATGAGGAAATCTTTTTTTTAAGAATTGGTCACCTCGAGATGTTTCGTTTTGCTTTTTTTTTCCTTCTTCTTCTTTGTTTGAAAGGGCAGAGCTTTTTGGAGCCAACTGAAATCTGAAGTCTCTGGATCCCTACAGACAAAACAAGTCACTGTGGCCAATTCTTACTCATCTGACCACAAAGGCACTGGGTGGGCCTCCCGTTCAAAGGCTAAGTTTAGCTCAGCCACCTCTCCTGTGCGAAGGTGACAGCTTGGTCCAGGTGGACCTTTGATGACTGTTCCACTACAAGAGATGTCATGGTGAAGACATCTAAATATTATGAGGTTGAAGATCTGGAACCCGAGGAAGCTGTGTGCAGAGGGGAAGCGTCCTGCAGATTAAATGTCTCCCTGGGATGGAGCTTGCTGGGGGCACGGCCAGACTGAGGTCCCCACGCTTGCTTTCGGGCACCCTCCCTTCCCGTGCCCACGGAGCTCGCAGCCCCTACGAGGTGTCCTCGGAATCCGCCTATCGCATGGTAACTCCATTCTGGAGAGTACAGGCAAGGCCCCTTCCTCTAAAAAGTCCTTGACAAGAACGGAGGAGTTTGAAGGGTTAGCAGTTCGCCTGGAGAGCATCTGCCCCACGCCAGGCTTTGTTTTATTTGCCTTCTTTGGAGATGAAGAAAAACTTTGTCCTTAGCTTCCAGAGGGAGACCATGGGGCTTTATTTCCCCAAGCTGCCTGTGGGAAATGGGAGCGTTTGAATCTAGCCAGAGCTGGCTCTAAGGGCACCTGCCCTGTGGACGAGGTCCGCTCCTTCTCAAATCACCCACGTGAGGAAATGTCCCCGGACTGATCTCGAGTCTTGTCTTACATTACCAGAAAGGCTTCAGACAAATGACCCTCCTGCTGTGCTCTCACCCTACACCCAGGCACACATACGAATAACAGTGAACCTGATAGGAAGTGTTTTATTTTTACTTCTCGAGTGTTCACTGTGGGCCAGACACTGCTTGAGAAATTTACACATAGTAACTTTTTCAATCCCAAAATCACTCTATGAGGTGGGCAGTCCGCATGGCATCTGGCCTCAGAGCTCATTCTATTTCCCATAAGAAAACACTGGGGACATTTCAAAATGACAACTGACATACAAAACAAAACATCTAGAATGCTTTAAGAAGTGTTTTCACAGAACTCATCTAATTTCCCCTCCGTTACTGCCTGTGAGATAAGGCTTTCTTTTCCTGTGTCCCATCCAAGGGGAAGGATGCAGGAGAGCAGCCTGGGCTTTGCAGGCAAGCTGTCTGGCTGCTGCTGTGTGCTCTGCCTGCCCCGGTGCAGGTCTGCCGACTGCGTCATCCCACGCAGTGTCAGAAATCCCGTCCCCTGCTCGGCGTCCAAGTCTTCCCAAACTCAAGCCAGCTAAAAAGAAATTCATTCTCTTTCCTCCACAAACCATCCCTCCCAACTCTCTTCCCACCTTGTCAGTGATGACCATCTGTCTTCTGGTCGCCCAGTCTCAAAACCTAACCATCACCTTTGGTCACCTCTCCTCCGTTTTGCATCCGCACCAGGCTCTCGGCATGTCCTCTGGAGGCACATGTGCAACGGAGAATCCACGCTCACCCAGCAGGACCACAGCGCCCTCTGACCTGGGGCCACAGTAATGGGAAAAGCAAGATGGTCCAGAGGTCAAGGTTTTATAATCACATGGAGGGGAAGCAACCGGGACACAGATCGTAGTGAGTCAGGGTAAGAAATGACAGGGACACAAGAGAGGGAATGTGCATCAGATCCTCGCTGACGTGGTGTGGGATCTCGGAGCAGGACACGCTCCCCTCCAAGCAGCTGAGACAGACAAGGAGCAGCCTGGGAGCTGGAACGGAACGACTCAGAACCTTCGGGAAGAGGGGCAGGGCTGGGGCCCCGAGGGGAAGTGGCAGGAGATAGCAATGACGGCTCTCTTCCAGCTGATGTTTAGGGTGTGATGAAGGAGACCAGGAGAAGGAGGTCAGAAAGTTAAAACTTCTTAAAATTCTGTTCTTCTTCCTCTCTGGCTGCGGCAGGATGACGCTGGCCAAGGCTCCGGGCACCTGCTGCTTGCGGGACCTCTTCTGCCGCCTGACAACCACCGAACCTGCAGGCATCCCCCCTGCAGCTGCAGGCGGCCTCACGCACCCCTTCCTGTCAGGGAACTCACCATTCACCGTTTGCTAATGACGCCTGCTGTATGCATTGCACCCACGCCCTCCTTCTCTCGTTTCCAGAAGAACTGTTCTACTGAATTTATTTATTTTAAATTTATTTATTTATTTATTTATTTATTTATTTATTTATTTATTTTTATTATGTTCGGTCGGCCAGCATAGGGTACATCATTAGTTTTTGATGCAGTGATCAACGGATAACACCCAGTGCTCATCACCACACATGCCCAGCCCAATACCCATCACCCAGCAATTGCACTACTAGGTATTTACCCCAAAGATACAGATGTAATGAAAAGAGGGGGCACATGCACGCTGATGTTCATAGCAGCAATGTCCACAATAGCCAAACTGCAGAAGGAGCCGAGATGCCCTTCAGCAGACGAATGGATGAAAATGTGGTCCATGTATACAGTGGAATATTACTCAGCCATCAGAAAGCACGATTACCCAGCATTTGCATCAGCAGGGGTGGAACTGGAGGGGATTATGCGAAGTGAAATAAGCAGAGAAAGACAGTTTCCACATGGTTTCACTCACATGTGGAACAGAAGAATAACGTGGAGGACATTAGGGGAAGGAACGGAAATCTGAAAGGAGGGAAATCAGAGGGGGAGACGAGCCATGCCAGACTGTGGGCTCCGGAAAACAATCCGAGGGTTACAGAGGGGAGGGGGTGGGAGGATGGGGGCTGTTTCACTGAATTAAAGCCATGTCGCTCCCCTGTGTGTTGCAGCCCATCTCATCTCACCGACTTAGAAACCACAGAGTGTGCTTCTCTCTTCTCTCGTGCGTGTCCAGCCTTTCCTCACTCCGGGGCCCTTCGCGTCTTCGTGGAAAGAGTCCCAAGTCTCTCTCATTAAAAAAAAAAAGAATCCTCCCAACACTGCCTGGGCCCCTCGGTCCCCCAGCTACTTCTCTGTGACCATCACGTCCCAAACACGTACTCTTCATGGACTCACTTTTCGGGCGGGTCCCCAGACCACAGCAAAGCAGAGCTCACTCGGGGACTGCATCAGCTGGCCTGAGAGGAGCAGAACACCTGTGGGGGGGAATTCCTGTTCCTATGGAATTAGTTTTCTGTCACAGGAAGCCCAAGGCTCACGGTGGCCACGAGGTGCCGAGAGGGACCCGGCGGTTCCACCTTGCTGCGATGCCCTTCCTAGAAGGTGATTTTAGCTTCTGACGGTTGCAAGATGGTTGTTCCACTGTCAGCCAGCCCTCTGGCTTCCAGGCAGGAATGAGGGGAAGGGACAGGGGCAAAGGCCCAGTGTGGTCTTTCAAATCCCACAGAAGAGTTCGGAGGCCGGGGAGGCCGTGCATCCAGGCCTCATGGCAGGGCCACCACTGCAGGCGGGGTACGTGACGCCCACCCAGACGGAAGTGGGTTCCCTTGGCAAGGACGGACAGGACGATGCTGGACAGGCATGTTTTCTGCTCTTAGCAAGATCGCCACTCTGCAAACACCGGTGACCTCAGATGCCACCTGGCTGTGCCTCTTGGAAGTCTTCTCTCTTCTTGAGTTTCTTTCTGGTGGCTCCCCGCACAGGACACTCTTCTGGGATTTCCTCCACACCTCGGGCTGCTCCTCCTGTCTCGCGCAGGCTAGCCCTCCGCTGCCTGGCCGTGCGGTCGCGTTTCCCTTGTTCCCGCAGCCAGGGCAGGGCGCTGGCTCCCATCGGGTGCCCCACGGCCACCGCAGGCCTCGCGCGACAGTGGCACGGGGCAGAAGCTGCCCCAGGAAGGGGGAGAGCTGGAGACGGTAGTCCGAGGCCCTGGTGTGCAGGCTCAGGGGTGCTGGGGCCAGGATGTCTCCAGCGTCCTTGGCCTTCCCTTCATGGCTTCAAGACGACTCTGCAGCTGTGGGGACAGTGAACAACGTCTCAGCTCCTCAGCTCCTCAGCTTGGATTTTCAGGTCCTCCCTATTTGTCTTCATTCTTCTGCGGTGATCCTGCCTCCCCACGGGGCGTGCCTCCTCCCCAGTCCTGAACACGGCGTCCCTGAGCCATTGCCGGGTGCGAGGGGGTCACGAGGCCGTCGCTGCCCTGCCCGTGTCCACTCCGGCCCCAGAGTGGTTCCCTCTCCACTTACTGGCAGTGCGCCTTCTCCTAAAGCACTGATCAGGTCATCCCTGAGGGTTTCAACACGTTCCCTTTACATCAGGGTAGGACCACAACTCTGACCTTGTTCCAGTGACCCTACCTTCCTCTCCAAAGTCTTCTCCCAGAATCCCCCGTGGCACCTTCGCCACCACCACCCCACCCCACCCCAGTCCCAGAATCCCCCGTGGCACCTCCTGCACCCCCACCCCACCCCAGCCCCAGAATCCCCCGTGGCACCCCCTGCACCCCCACCCCATTTGTCAGCTTCCGCTCCCCAGATTACGAGTTTCTTTTAAAGCACAAGTTCCGTCCATAAAGAGAACACTGTTTATTTTTCTTCCTAGTGAGTTTTATTCAGTCTGTCAGTTTTGGGTGGATGCTCAGTCCTGCAGGAGTGTGTCCCCATCTGACCCACCCCAAGCCTGTGATTCTTGACAGGACCCCTACCAGGCGCTCCCACGCTGGCGGCGGGCACCGCGGCGGGACGCTGAGCGACTATCCGTGTTCTAACAGCTGGTGTCGGCAGCCTGCGTGTTGCAGGACGGAGACCTGGTGTTCCGGCCGCAGCTCTACTCACTTGCTCGCTTCCACAGTTCACGAACAAAACGAATTTTTTCACGTGTTAGTATGTCCAAAATCAGTCTTTCAATCCATTTTATATTGGCATTTGATTCAATGGCATGTTATATTGTCAGTAGGCCAAACTTTGTTTATAGTACGGAAAGTCACGGTTGATCTTGCATTTGATAACATCAGAGTTGATGAACTGGATCGTGTGAGCTTAGGCGACTCACTCGACCTTGCGCTGCCCAAACTCTTCCATCTGCGCGGTGTGGGGATTCCCAAGCTTTGGTGCTCGTGATAAACCAAGGAAGATGACCCACTGCTGGAAGCACTTGAAACAGTGATATCAGGCTCGGTCCTCCCAACAATGTCACCGTCCAACAAGAACGACTTCTGTTGGTCCCTTTGTCCCTGGTTCTTAGCACAATATCTGGCTGACTCATGCTTATTCCTGGTCTTTTAAACTAGAGATTCTTTTTGTCTGTATTCCTGCTCTTTCCAATACAAGGTAGATTCCCTGTGATAGACCTAGAAAAACCCCACCGTCTAAAATTCCACCTATTCAATCAGCAAATATTTAGTTTACTATGTAAAAATCATAAAAATCAAAACAAATTTTAAGACACTTCTGATAATACCTCTAAAAATATAAAATGTAAAAAATTTTACCCTTGCCTCTCCAATTCCACCCTCCAGAAGAAAATCATTATGTTCAGTGTAGATCTTTCCAGACTCTTTGTCGTTGCAAATAGTATGAGCTGAGTAAAATAGTGATTGTTTGAGAAATGATGGTGTTTGTTGCTTGAAATGAAATGAGGAATTTCAGACACTAAAATAGGACTGAATCCCATCTGACCAGTGGCAACGTTGCTCAGTTTTGCATCCCCAAGTCCCCATCCTGACTTCTGCCCTCTTGGCTTCCTGTTTTAACCTAGTCCGTTCTGTGACGGTCTCCCCGCTCACACGCACACCCTCGAAAGTCATGTCTCTTCCCAATAATTATGAAATCTGACATGTCTTGGGGGAGTTGAGTGGACTTCTTTCAGTGATGACAAGCTGGTCTTGAAGGGAAACTCGTTCTAGATGTTTTTCAGAGTGCGGAAGAAGGGCCACTGAGTCAGAAGAGCTGTCCCTTGGGGAGCCTGGGTGGCTCAGTTGGTAAAGCCTCTGCCTTGGGCTCAGGTTAAGATCTCAGGGTTCTGGGATGAGTCCCGCATCGGGCTCTCTGTTCAGTGGGGAGTCTGCTTCTCCCTCTCCCTCTGTTCCCCTCCCCTCTGCTCCTGCTCTCTCTCTCACTCTCTCTCTCTCAAATAAATAAATAAAAAGAGTACTCTCTGCTCCTGCTCACCTTCCAACTTAAATCCGTGCCCCTTCCCCCAGCTGCCTGGGGGCCACACACAGCATGCCAACCTCTCCGATGGCCTTCTGGGCATAGGAATCAACATTCAAATGCCAGCAGTTTTTGACCCAGCAAACTTACAGGCAGAAATTGATCTAAGGAAATAAAGAGACAGCTGCACAGATACTTGTGAGAGAATGCTCACGGCATTGCTTTCCAATAACATATGTAAGAAGCCTAATGACCACGAATAAATGTATTATTAAACACATGATTGTACATACACACAGATGTGTCCATTAGGAAGGATGAAACCTTATCATGTGTCCTCTCCAAAATTGTGCACACAAATATGCAAACATCGAGAAAATTCTGGGAATAAATATAAAAACATAAGCAGTGATTTTCCCTAAAGGATTACTAGTGATTTCTCCTTCTTTGTCATTTATACTATTATATGTTTCTTTCCCCACAATGGTCATGTTATCACCTATATAACGAAATAAGCTCTCTTAATCTTGGAAAACTCACCATCTACCTTTTACCGTGCCTTCCCTGTCCTGAAGTTATCATCCAGTTTTACGAGGTCCCGAGAGATCATGGTAGCCCCAGTCCCAGAGCTGATGTCCTACTATTGATTTGTCCTAAAGGAAGGCATCAGTGTCATCCCTCAAAAAAAAAAAAAAAAAAGGAGGGGAGACAAGAGGAAGAGGAAGTCGATAAGCAGGGGAGTGACCCTCTCTGCCGGTGAAGTTCAGCCTGGTGTGTCTCTTAAATTGAATTTGGATCGGTAACATGTATCACCAATAGCACCAATAGTCCAAACTCACACAGCGAAGCGTATAACGAAATAGCCCATTCGCACACTCTGGGAAGCAAGTGCTAGAGATTGCTGTGGTTTACCTGGGATTAGACGTGATGGACGGATGGCTCCCCCGTCCCCCACACCTTAAGACCTGGCTCATTCTGAATACTACTTGGGGTCGCATTTGACATCGCTGTCTCAGTAAATCACAGATGTGTGCACCAATCCTTTCCATGTAAGTGGAAGCGGGGCAGTGGTTTCTGGTCCGCTTTTACATACTGTTTGAGAAATCTATTCTGATCAGTTTCTGGAAGTACATGGTTGCTGAGGTTATGGTGCAGAGAAAAACCAAATAAAAAAGCCTTGTAGGCTCTAACCTACAGGATCCTTTCTCAGATGCTGCCTCTTTCTGTCTCCACTGCGGATAGGACACTGAAGGCCCCCGTGTCCCAGAGGAAAGTAGTTTTACCCCCAGAGCTATGACAGCCGGATGAGAAGAACCCCCTTCCTCACCGCGTTCAGCCAGTAACAGTGGTGACCCCACTCTGAGAGGGAAGGCTGAGTGTCTAACACAAGCCAGAGAGCCCCGTATCTCGGGCTATTTTCAAGCCTGCCTCTCGGACACATTTGGCAAGCTGTTTATTTTTGTTAGAAAGACAGACTAGTTCTTTTGCCAGGGGCCTCTCCAACACCCTCTGCCCCCAACATCTGCACAGAATAGAATGCTTTGCAGGCTCAGATGAAAAAAACACCCCTCTGAAGGGGGCGAGAAAGATAGTAGTGTTTCTGTGTACAGCAACAGAATGCGTAAGAGAAAGTGCCAACCCGGCCACACCAATGAGCCATTGTGACGGCCATGCGTCCGCATAAGAGGGATCTGAGTCTGCCTAACAAAGGTGAAGGGGACGGGACGTGACTTTCCGCTCCAGTGCCATCCGCATCTGCCCCACAGAACACAGCGCCTTTCTGCGGCCTTCAATATTCTCTTGTGTGCCGGAGCCTAAAAGGGACTTGACAGTGCCGTTCGCTTGTTTACTATTTGTCTCCTTTGTCGTCCCCTAAACTCTATGAAACAGAGCATAGGTCTAATATACCCACCAGTATACACTCTGGGTTTGCCGCCCAGCAGATACTAAACCAAGAGCTGAAGGAAGGAGGAGAGGGAGGAGAAGGGGAAGGAGGGAGGGAGGCAGGGGAGGAGGGAGGGAGGAATTTGCGCCTTTGTCCAATCACACTTCCCGCACCTCCCACCCCAGATGGGCTGCTGGGCCAAGGACTGTGTGGCTCTCTCTGCGGCACCTTGCAGCCTGCCCCGCAGCGAGCAATGTCATCAATAAACACCTGCTGACTTGGGCATGTTCTTAGTGTTCATTGGATTAGCAGTAGATTAAAACTGATACTCTAGTAAGAAAGAGAATGCTAGTGTAGCCATGCTCGTAAGTCAGCACTTTAAATGAATTGATTTTATAAGAAGGAAGTTTTCCTGGCCATTCTGTTAGCTAATTATTTTTGTCACTAAATATGCTGAACTCCAGGCACATCTCGGAGATGGAAGCAGGTGACCGGAGGCATTCAGGGTAATCAGGTCTTTGCAGGAGGCAGGCAGCCTTGCTGTTCCAAATGGATGCGCCCGATGCGTCGCGGGCCGGTCAGCTGTGGGGCCATTTGCAGGGCTAGTTCCTGGGGTTTAGCAGAGATGATCCCACTACTCTGCTGTCTTACGACATGAAGATGAGCGTATGGTCAGAGGGGCAGCGTCCTGTTTACACGACACCCTCCCAGGGTGATAGGTACGTGTTACAATGCTTCGGAAGAAGGAAGATGGGAAACCAATATGAGATCCTACCTCTTCCTCAACCCTAGATTATTCAGTTCTCTCTCTAGGCTGTTTGTGATTGAAAACACTATGGGTTTGAATCCCAGCTTTGGACCTTAGGTGGGTGGTTTGGGTGAGCCAAGGGACGTTTCTCAGTTTTCTAATCTGTAAAATGGGAATAAATAACGTCTGTCTTGACAGTAGTTATTGCTATGATTGAATAAAGGCAACCGTTGACGTGATAAGGCATAAGGCATAAATTATTACACCATGTATTGCTACTGGTAAAAATATCTGCCAATTATTTAGCCCTGATGGTGTGTAAGTGTCTCACTGAGCACTTCAGGGCCAAGAGACATGGGAACTCATGCAGGCTCCAAATGGCACTGGCAGAAGGAAGTGTGGCTTCACACCTGGGCTCGGGCCCCCACTCACGTGACACCCACCATGGCACAGAAGCGCTTCCGCATCTGAGAATGCTTTGTAACACCAAACACCCTGGTCTGGTGATGACAACAGAGGATGAGTCTGTTGTGGCAAGTCCGTTTTCTCTCACTCCCGTACAGCTTTTACGTCAGGTCCAACCATCACGTTAGATTCCAAGGTCTTGCAAGATTTCTGGTAAGGGATAGCATATCACATACTGATGGTTTTTAAGTTTAAGATAATTGTGACATTGACTTGAAAAGTAGGTTAGGAAAAGAGAGGTGGGAAAAGCAGCATGAAGGTCATCTTTATATCAAGTTACCGACGCTGCCTATCACTGCGTGTGCGGACTGACGCCCACAGGATGCATGAATGCTTGCTTTGAAACATCGTCTCCAAGAGGTGAATCAATGAATGAGGATAAAGTTGTCCGTGGAGAGTAAATTATAACCCAACTGGATGGTTTAGGGCAGAATGAATGTAGGTACTCTAAGAAAATGGAAGGACTCACAAGTTAACTTTACACTCAAATGACTTCACGGAAAGAATTAGATTATCTGGGAGCCTGGGTGGTTCGGTTGGTTGAGTGCCGGACTCTTGATTTCAGCTCAGGTCATGATCTCAGGGTTGTGAGATTGGGCTTCGCGCTGGGTGTTGAGCCTGCTTAAGATTCTGCCTCTCCCTCTCCGTCTGCTCCTCCTACCCCTCCAAAAAAAAAAAAAAAAAAGGAAAATAGAAGAATTAGATTATCTGAAGAAAGAATGCCTCCTTTAAAAAGAGAACTGAGGAATGGTTGAAGAAAAATAAGAAGGCTGAGCTGACCCGTGCGCCTGGCCCGGCCCCGTCTGGGGAATGCAGGTGGTCCCCATGTAGGAAGCTGATACCCTTCAACACCTGGAGTCCTCCAGGAAAGACTTCTTGTCCTAATTATGAGCTCACCAGGCAAGTCCAAGGCCACACAAATAGAAATCCTACTATCCTCTGCGATTGGGACTGGCGGCTGGTTAATAGAAAAAGAAAAGATTAATGCACAGAATTATATACGTGAATCACGCATGCCTTAAATATTTGGTGGAATGTCTTAAAGCATATCAATGTTCATTCACTCATGTTGATGTTTTTGCTAATGGTTCCACTAATTGGACTTGCCATGGTACTTCTTGCATTAACACACACAGTTAATAAACAATGGATCGTCTCTGAATTCCTGTTTCTATTTCCAGATAGCAGAGCAAGAACTTATTAACCCTCATGCAGCAATTTAATCCAGAAAACTTAGCTCTAGAGTTTTCTCCTTAGCATCTACAGAGATTTGGGAAAGTGGTCTAAAAACAAAACAAAACAAAAATAAGATTGCTTTTATCAAATTCTTCCAGATAAGTTCACTTCGATTTTCATAGAAACGACGAACTACGTACATGTCTGTTTCACTGGGTTGAATCTCACAAGAGTCCATTAAAGTACATGGTTACCGCGAAGGTACCAGGTACCAGGAAACACCTGATTCCTGGCTGGGGACACACAGGAGCACTCACGTGTGGTCACGGCATCGACCCACACTTAGAAACAGGCTCCTTGGTCTCTCCCAGATCCAGTGTAGACATTGGGTTTTTAGTCATTTTCCAATTAACCTTAAAGTCATCCTCGGATTCTGTGTTTCTGAAGATCGGGTGTTATTTATTCTCACTGGCAGAACACATTCCCGCTATTGAGGGCTTGTGTCTGAGGTCTGGAGTGAGCGGGAATCCTGTTTGTGCGCCTGCATCTGGAAAACCGTCAGAGCTTCTATTAGACATGATCACCCTTATTGGTGGCTGTGACTTTCAGCCCAGCCTCTGGGGTATTTATCATGAACGGGATGGGGAGGGAATTGTGAAGGAGAATAAAAGATCCTTATTCCAGTCATCAAAATGAAGAAGAAATAATACAGAGTACTTTGCTGACATTGGGTTGACAAATGGGGAAGAAATTCAAGCTGAAGCAGCCACACGAGATTATTGGATGTGACTTTGCAAAGCATGTGATCAGCTTTGTGTTAATTAAACAGTGAAAATCTACCACTTGCTGGTAGTCCACGGGAGTCCGCAAACTTCAGCGTGTGGGTCCAATCCAGCCACTGCCTGCACTTGCGAAGTCTGGTGGCAATGCAGCTGTCCCCACTCACTGGGCTGCCATGAGGCCTGCTCAGGCTACAGCAACAGAGCCCCGTGGCACGGCCGAGACCTCACCCACTGTGAAGGCGACAGTGTCTGGCCCTTTCCAGAAACGTTCTACTGACCCCTGCTCTCTGAGACTCAAAATCCTAATGATTTGAAATAATTGATTGCTGGGCAGCATAGCTGTGGTCAGGAACACACATATATGTCAGAGGTAGACCGGCCCAGATTTAAAACCTGACTCGTGTATTCATTCGACAAACATCAGTGGGGTGTTCACTCTGTCAGGCTCTATGCCAGGTATGAGGGTGACAGAATGGACAAGGCAGCCCCCCCAGGACCTTACATTCTAGTGGGCCCATTGATTAAACGTGGAGACTCGAGGCACGTTGTTTTCCGGAGGAGGGTCAGTTTTCTGGGCAGTAAGAGAGGCCTGGAAGTACATAATGTGTAGAGTTACTCTGATGGTTCCAGGAAAGACCAGAGCACAAAAAGATGGCTTGGTAAATATTCGTTATTACGATCTTACTCTCAATAAACAGGTGGATGAAACATTATTCTTACTATCTCGGGGTCAGCTCACTCAACAACTAGTTTAATTTGGGGTCTTGTTGCGCTCTAGCCAATGGTGCTGTGTAGACGAGTCTTGGGAAGTGAGGCGGGTGTGGGGGGGCTGAGGTTGGCCCATGAGACCTCGATGTGTCTGCCAAGACACTTGGATATCCCAGATGAGGGCCGAGTGCAGAATCTGAGGGAAACGATTACGGCAATCTGATGATAACCAGTTCCAGGGTTTAGAGAGAGAGTTCTAGCACACGTTTAGATGATGGGCTTGATTGGATAATCCTAATTTTATAAAAGACAGATAACCCACCTATAAAAACGTGACCCCTGGATTCATGCAGACCTGAGCGATCAGTATGGTAGCTGCTAGCCACTGGAGGATATTTAAATTTAAATAAATTAAAATTAAGTTAATTTTGCGGCCACATTTGCCACGTTTGAGGTAGTCAACATCCACGTGTGGCTGGTTGTTACCACGTGGGATGATGCAGACCCAGGAGAACTCTCCTATCACAGGAAGTTCTGCTGGATGGTGCTGATTGTACTTGGAAAACATACAATTTAATAAGATTCTATACTTGGGGTCAAAGCGTCTTGCTCAATGGTCTAAATATTTGACAGTTTCTCAGGGGGAAAGGAAGGAAGCTGTTGGATTGGAAAGGATAGAAATCCGTCATCTCGGTGTGACCTCAGCCTTTGGGCCGGACTCTGCCACATGGTGCAGTTGGAGTGGATCGGCCGTGGGGAGTCTGTGCTGACCTGTGCGCTCAGGGGGGTGAGGGCTGACCCCAGCTCAAGTGGCTGCTGCGGGCACCGGCTGGTGCTCTAAAGGCAGCCGCGTGAGCTGGGCATCGTCAAGGACCCCGGGGTCCAGGACAACAGTGGTGCAGACACCTGGCCTTGGCTGGGCTCATCTGAGCTGGGAATGAATTCATGCCATCCACATGGCAATGAGGACGCACGCTTGTCCCCCACCACAGTGGGATATGCCGCCTGCGGTCCTATGGGACCACACCGGCCACGCACAGCACAGCAGCAGCCCCAGAGTCATCGATCCCCGAGGCGGCCACCGGTGACAAGAGGAGAAGCTGGAGGGGAAGACCAGGGGGGCTGCTTCTGGATGGTGAGCTCGCAAAACCTTGCACACATAGCTGGGAAACGCTTTGAAGTGAGCTAACATCTACCAAGTGAGCGGGTGATGTTGCATGCTGCAAGCACCGGGGCGTAGAAGTCTGTGATGTTCTAGCCAAAGTTGGTGAGGTCTGCGTACGTAGGTCGTCATTATTGTTTTCCAGCAAAACTAGTCCGTTTGAAGGCCTTTTTACATTACCAAAGCTAATAATTCACAATTCTCTTTAGAATATAATCAAAGTTGCTCACTTTGAACGGATGACTCTTGGCAGAAGAGCCTTAAATGACCCAAGGGTTACTAGTAGCTCTGTCTGTCTCTGTCTCTGTCTGTCTCTCTGTCTCTGTCCATCTCTCTCTCTTTCCTTTTCTTTCTCTTTCTTCTCTTCTTTTTTTTTTTTAATTTCTTGAATCAGGAAAAGAAACTTGGTTATTCTGCCCACTTCTTCATCATTTCTCTGATGGACAATTACAGGTTTTTAAAAAGTTGTATTTATTTCATGGGCCTTTTTTTTTTTTTAAGATTTCATTTATTTATTTGACAGAGAAAGACAGGCAGCGAGAGAGGGAACACAAGCAGGCGGAGTGGGAGAGGAAGAAGCAGGTTCCTAGCGGAGAAGCCCGATGTGGGGCTCGATCCCAGAATTCCGGGATCATGCCTGAGCCGAAGGCAGATGCTTAAAGACTGAGCCACCCAGGCGCCCCTCTTTCTGAACAGAGTCTGGGGCTTCGCGCTGGACTAAAGGAAAGCTGTCCTGTCTTAGGTATGCAAGAATGTGCGTGCGACGGGCCCCCTAGTCTGCAGAGGTGCACCAGACGGCGTGGGGTGCAGCCTGGGCTGGGAGTCTTGGGGAGTAGCACGGGGATGGGCTGCAGTGCTGTGAGCGGATCCGGTGGCCTCTCAGATGCGCTGTTTACTCTCTGGGGAGTCCGCTGGGAGGAGCGGAAGTAGGCGGGGTCTGGTGGGAGGAGCGGAAGTGGGCGGGGTCCGCGGACCTGCCTGCACGTATTGACAAGAGCCTGAACCAGATCCACCCAAGACTGCATCGGTCCTGGGGGAGAACGCGCGGTCCGTGCGGCCAGAGGGCAGCTGTGGCCTGTCCCAGGAGCTGCAACTTGCTGGGCTCGGCCCAGGTGAGAACGAGGCGAGTGCCGCTGGTTGCTGGCATCCTCCTCGTGTGGACCAGGGGTCGTTGAAGGGACCAGCTGGCGAGGTGCTGGGGGTGCCACACGGCTCTGGGCGCTCCCATTTCCTGAAAATAGTCTCTGTGCTCTGCCTTTAAGTCGGAAGGAGACGCTCCTCCACAGAACACACATTTGGGGCGCCTGGGCCTTGCCTTAGTAGAGAGAAGTACGTGTGTTCACCAGGAAGAGAAGAGCTCCCCAAATCCAAACAAGGAGGTGATAGGACCCTGGGAACCAGGCTTTGGATTCTAGCACAGCTGGGTCCTGGCACTGGAGAGCTAGTCCTGAGTGGCCCCTTCCTGCGTAGGGAGGATATCTGGGGTGTGTCCCCAAGGGGGCACCTCGCAGCTCTCCGGGGGCTGCTTGGGGAGTCAGGAATGGTCTGTTTGTGGTCTGAGCCTCCTGTCCGGAGATGAGGGACGATCAGGTGCTGGAGTCGGAAATGAGCCCCTGTGCCATCGTCTTGCAGCCATCTGCGGCCGAAAGCACTAATTCCGACCAGACACGAGATTTGGACTTGCAGCTGGCTATTTGGTTTTCACCAAATGAATCCTCTGACCACCAACAGGAAGTCAGCTGACCATTTGTGTTCCAATGTGGCCACTTTGAGCCAAAGACAGCCCGGGTGCACTCTGAGACTTTAGCCAAGTGCCTGGGTGTCCAGGCCTCAGGAGGAGATGTGCCCCAAACCCTGGTCCTCCTTAGAGCCCCAGGCCTGCACACCTGCACAGGTGTATTTTCTGCACGTCTGCTTTGGTTTTGATCTGACAACACTCACGTTGGGCTTTGTCATGGGGGATGTGAGTGAGTCGGAGTCTCTAGGAGGGAGACAGAAGTTCCCCTGCAGGAAGACATCCACACATCTAACAGCTATATTTCTACATTAGCTCGTCTCAATGTACAAAAATAATGGAGACCCATACGTTCTCTTTAAGAACAGCTTCCTTGGTCTAATGAAGACCCACAGAAGTCTAAATTATCTTTTGCACTTTGCCCTCTCTCCTTCCATCACTGTTCTTTCCAAACCTATACACACACCCAAATATGAATTTTATTATTTTCATACAGACCACTAGACTTTCATAATATATTGAACTGTTGCTGATCATGAGATTTTTTAAAATGCAATTTTTTCAGCTAAGATAAAAGCAAGGTTAGATGCACTAATGTGATGAATATTTATGAGGTATAATTTTTTATAATAAAGTTTTTAGAATATCTTGAATATATCTTCCTTTTCCTTTTGGTCTAGTTAGGTGGGAAAAATTACTGTCCTTAGCATCTTAATTAAAATAACATTATAATGTTAGCAAAAAGAAAAAATGATTTGACATATTCATGTGGTAATTACATTAAAAAAAGATTACTCTCCATTAGTCTTCCTGATTGTACTAAGCCATCTGTGCTTGTAAAAATAATAATAAACAATGAATTTCATATGCCATATGTACTTTGCTGCTTAATAGTAATTAAGCAGTAATCCCAAAGCAATCACTTGTTAACTGTGATAATTGCTCAAAGGTAATTATTTTGTAATAAATGATAATCAATTATTTATAATATTAATAATAGTTTTCTTATTTTTTTTACCTTTGGAAATTGCTGGTGGCCATAGCCTATCTCAGTAGCTGTGCTGAAAATCACTAATTCTGTTGTGTTAAGAACAATTTTCCACAAGTCAAAATTCTAGCTATGGTCCCTTAGATTTGTAATATGTGTTTATCATATTTTAAAAAATGAAACAGCTATAAATATCTCATCTACCTTATTATTACAAATAAATGGCTTTAATAAAACTTCTAGTATGTTGTAAACTATGGAGTCATCCATATCACCACCCACAGAAATATCAGTGATCTGATATTACAAAGCCCAGCACAAATGTGAAAGTAACAAAATGTGTGGTCGAAATCAGAACAGGTGGACAGAAAACAAAGTTTGATTTGAGGGGAAAAAAACATAAAATACAGCCACTTATTCACAATTGTATCCTTTTCCCAATGTATCACTTCCGATTTTAGCTTTAGACAACCTACTGTCATTTCAGGAAATGATGTATAATATTTAAGTGTGGCATTTCTTATAACAAGAGGTGACTGAATCATACATATTTAAACAATAAAACAATTTTGAATATTTATGATTCACAGCAAGTGTTTAGTCTTATTTTTAATATAGCAATGAAGAATGCATTGGACTAAAACCATTCATTCTGAATTTCACATCCACGGAATAAAACCCATAGTTCTGTCTCTCTCTGGATTCCTGACATGACATGGAAATACACAGAAGAATACGTCTGCCTCGGGATCAGTGGCTCTCTTGCCCTAGGGGGACCTGGGATGTGCCTGGGGACGTGCTGGTCCTCACACACAGGGTTGCGGTGCTGCCGGCCCCCCCATCAGTAGAAGGTGGGGGTGCTGTAGGCAGGTTCAGTGGACAAGGGACAAAGCCCAGGAGAGAATGACCCAGCACAACGTGTCTGTGCTGCCAGGAGAAACCCTGGCCCAGATGACTCTTCGCGGCTAAGTCATTTATAAAGGACATCAACCATTTTGACTGTAAAAGTTTCAAATGGGAATTAAAAGACCAAGCCACCAGGAACTTGATTCCTCTCCTCTCCCAGCAGAGCCAACGGGGAGTATCACAGAAACAAAACTCTTCCCTACAGATCTGGTCCAGACCTGCAAAAACCAAATCCCATGCTGGCTATTTGAAGCCCAAAAAAAGATTATTAAAGGAAATTGAGGAGCTCAAAAAATTGTTGTGAGTACGGCACTGAGCTTCCCATACCCCAGCGACCCACGTCTCGGGAGCCCGTGGTACAGAAAGCCCGCTCGCGCGGCTGTGACACTGCAGTATCCTGGGCCAGGGATGTGGCCTCCATCACCACCCAGAGAACAGAGGGCCACACACAGGGGCCTCTGCTCCCTTTGCAGGCTCTACGAGCAGGTCTCGGGCGGGTGCATCTCACGGACGACAGGGCGCACACAGGCACTCTGTCTCAACAGTGGCTGCAGAAGAGACACGCGTCCTTTCCGAAGACCGGACTGGCGGTGTGGGGAGCCACCAAGACCTACAGGGCTGTGCAGACGTGATCTGTGGTCCCAGAAGGCACTTGTGCCTCATGCCTGATCTCGGGATCCAAACTGCCCCTTGTTCTTGGAAGCAATAGGCTAGAATCCTGGAAGCCCCGTATCTGAGGGCTGGAGGAGGCTGGAGGTATTACCTACTCTGACTACACCCCTTCTCACCCCGACCCCCACCTGCATCTGTGTTCAGTCCATGTCTTTTGCTTTGTGTCTTCCTTCCTTCTTTCTCTCCACGAGTCGACAAGTACGTGTCGAATGCCTGCTTTGTGCCAGGCTCTGCTCTAGAGGACACCGTGGGGAGCGGCATGGGCAAATTCCATGCAGTTAAGCTAAGGTTTGGGGAGAGAAATCAACAAAATAAATAAGTCACCTTAATAAGTATCTCTGGCTAGCCAAACCCGGAACTGCACATACAGAGGTAAATATTTGGACAAATCTCTCGTTATCCAAATTCTCGTTACTTGCTATCTGAAATTCAGGCACCAAATAAATTCAGATAATGTGTTATCTCTTGCTATTAAAACTCAGCACCCCAGCTCCGGAATCAAATAGAACCAAGAAGTGAAGGCAAATTTATACAATTTGTCAGACGGTGATAAAGGCCAGGGAGAAAAGCAATACAGGGAGAGTGACAGCGACAGCCCCGAGGGGGAGGGATTGCAATGCTGACCGACGTGGAGAGCCTCGCAGGGAAGGTGCTATTGGGAGAAGTTCCGAGCAGACAGAGACAAGTGCACAAGCTTGTCTCCCTCTGCTATGTTTGCGAAGCTGCAAGGACCCTGGTGACGTTGGACATGCTCGAGGGAGACGCAGAAGATCAGAGCAATGGAGGGGCCAGACCAGGCCAGGCTTTGACAACCGTCGTGGGGACGTTGGTTTCAGGGAGAAGTGGAGAGCACCGAGCGCTCTGAGCAGGGCCACGGGGAGGGCACGTGCGTGGCGGTGTGCACGGGGACGCAGAGGCTCTGCGTGGGGTGTGGTAGGTCTAATGTGCTCCCGCCGTCCGAGTGGAAACACCGAGGGGAACGTGACCCCGGCTTTGGGAGAGGCGTGGACTGAAGAGGCACTTGGAAGCTCAGGGTGTGGGTGCTATTCAGCCATGTGCGCCTGGTGGAAGCCACCCAGGTCCCAGGTCATTCCCATACAGAAGAGAAGGGGACCGTGCACGGGGTCCTGGAACGCTCCCATGTGAGGAAGCTGGTGTGATGCATGATACCCAGCAAAGAAGACTGAGAAGCAGGAGAGAAACCCGAATGTCTTCCTCCAGCGTGGAGTCATGGAGCGCCGGGCACTGCTGCAAATGGGACCACAGAGTTGGGGGTGCGCCGCAGCAGGGAAGCCGCAGGGGCCCTGCACGAGCGGTTTCAGTGGGGCGCTGGGCGAGAGCCCCACTGGAGAGGGTTCAAGGGATAACAAACGGGCCATGGGACAGGACAACATAGATCGTGTGGGAAGAAGAGGGAGTGGGGAAGCTGGAAGGAGAACTCGTGCGTCTGGAAGGTGGCGAGGCTGATCCCTGGGAGGACAAGAAATGATGTAGGAACACAAGCTTTTAATGAGTGATGGGAGGGCCCGAGCAGGCCCACATCTGCTCTTAGTGGCTTACTTCTGGCCTTTGATGAAGGCCGCGGGCATCTGGAAAAGTCCCAAAGTCCCTGCCCTGTGATACGGGCATCTTTCCAGCTCTGGCCCTGACCTTCAGCGCTGAGCCCGCGTGACCTCTGACATGGAAGCTCCGGTTTATTGTCTGGATTCTCAAATTGCATTTCTGCTCTACAGCCTCACTGCCAAAACCACGACCGAACCCTGTACTGCACTGATTCAGGATTGTCTAAAATTGATTCATAAAATCTCTTTACCCAACATCTGCTCTGATGGCCTCTACTCACAGTATTTCTCTAGACCCTTCCCTCTCTCTGTGCCATTCACAGCCCATCCTTCCAAAGAACCTTCTGGAAGCTCTGTAGCATAGGGTGCAGGACAGTTGGCTGCAGGTGCTGGGAAGTTTTGCCAGGAGAATGTGGCATATGGCTTTTACGGAGACACATGCTATCATCACTCCTGGACGATCTTGTGGATGGCTAAGGTTGTTAACCCTTTGATTTTCTGAATACACCTGACTTTCCGGGCAAATTCAGACAGTTTCCTCCCCTCCCTGTTATGTGCGGCCCTCCGAGAGCGCAGCTTGTCTGAAACAATGTGTTCCAATCCTGGCTGCACGTTAGAATCATCCAGAAGCCCTGAAAAAATACAGGCCCTGGACCCCTCCACCAGAATCTGGGATTTGATTATTTTAGACAGTGGTAATTGTTCAACTCCTTGGTGATTTATTGGGTGGTCAAGGTTACAGATCAGTACAATGAAACTCTGAAGCCACCTGCCAGGGTTTTTTTGAGGACGCACACAGTTTAGTGTTGCTGGAGCATATAGTGCTGGTGTGTGTGTGTGTGTGTGTGTGTGTGTGTGTGTGTGTGTAACAATGTACAGTGCACGGCACTGTTGTATGTGTTACATTCTGTTGCGTTTTGTTCATAAGTAACTTTTGGCAAAGCTACACGCACATATATGTTAAATGTTAAAAATATGTGTAGCTTTGCCAAAAATGAATATATATGGAAAATAAGTATTTGAAATCCAATCGAGCTTTTGCCTTCATTCAAAAAGACTGTTCTCTTATTCAGCACTCATTGCAGCACCTCTTCTCATAAATCTGCTTGTATTTATAGCCAGTTAAGTGCTTGACTCTCTACTAAATTGTATTATTCTCTAATTACTTCTTGCCCATAAATCTTCTCATCTAGGTTTTAGGTTCTTCTAGGGAAGTACAATGCTGCCCTCTTTTCTTGTATCCTCCCAAGCTGGCCCCCACTGAGAGAGGGAGAGTCTCATTCTTCCGGAGGGTCTGTGTACGGGCTGACAGGTTGCAGATCGATATGAGATTTCATGGTCCCCATTCAAGTCTCTAATTCAGCATATCACAGCCAAATAAGGTATCTCAACATTTTAGGAAAAGAGGGCAGCAACTTGATAGTTGGCCCCTTTTGCCTTAGGATAATTCAGAAGTTAGGTGAAAAGTTGGAGGTCTTGGTTGTTTTTCTGTAATAGATATAAAACCCTGCTTGTAGGGTCGATAGGAACTAAAGACAAAGCTGTCGCCATGGTTGTTGAACACGCTCTCTGGAAGCTTCACACTGACCTGGGTTATGATCTGCTGTGTGCCCCACACCTGGGACCGTGTTTACATTGCATGAAGTTAAGTGAGGATGGGCAAATACGTGGATAATATAATCAATAAAAATAGTCAATGCTGTCATGTCTTGGTAACATTTTAGAGAATTCCACTTGTTTTGAGCGGAAGAAAATAATCAAGACTTTAGCACGGTGCCTGGCACAATTTGGGAGAAAAACGCGTAGGCGCAGAACAGCACTCTGGACACGATCAATCAGACACACAACACAGTGAAACAATGTCTCTGCAAACCTCCTCATACCACGTGAGACAACGTGGATCCCCACCATTTCCCCGCTCTGTAGACCTGCTCTCCAAACAGCTAACATTTATCTTGCCTGTTTTGAGTTTGGCTCAGTAGGAGATCTCACTGAAGGATCAGGCAAACAGCACAACTCCCCCTGATAAGGTAAATATTGTGTTGAGATAATTGTTAACTTTGGAATGAGCCCCACTGTAGGGCATGTTTAACCCCTAGCCAAAATTGCACACATCTCTCTAATTAAGCAAACCTCCCTTTCCCCGCAACACGGGCCTGTTGAGAACAAAACAAGTAGGAATGAGCCCAGAGTCTATATGAGAGAAGAAAGCTCTGTATCATCTTCAGGATGAAATAGGGGAAATTCTCCTGTATTAGCACCGAATCTACTCCTGGTGTTTTGAAGAGTATTTAATCGGTGACTGCAACCATTAATTGAGGACTGAGGCTGAGCCAGGGCTGAGCCTTACAAATGTCTTACATTTTACTTGAGTCTCACAGCAATCACACACGGACTGGATGCTCCTCCAAGAAGCCCCCCCCCCCCACATTGCACAATGGAAGTAGGTCATCCCTCCTGACACCAGCTCTGGCCCTTCGTGCCCCCTGCCCTGAGAATGTGTCTGTCCCCATACTTCCACGCTGTGCTGCAATGATTTGGAATTGAAACTCCAGGCTGCCTAGAGACCTTTAAGACTTGCCCTATATGCACCTAATAGATCGATATATCACACAGCCCATTGCCGTGAAATCAGACCACAGGCTCAAAAATTTGGAATTGTGGCTTCTGTTGTTTACTTATGTGGGAAGAAGGAAGGAGCTGACCCCGAGCCACATCTAGAGGGTTCTCACACCTCAGCTCCTCAAGTCTTAGCACACTGGGTTTTTAAGTTCTCTTTATACTTTGGTGCAGCCCAAGACCTCACCCTACCCTTATCTTTCCAGGATTATCATAGGGTTATAGAGGAGGGAGACCCTCCCACACGAAAGTAGACAAAGATTGGTAATATTCATTTAATAAATGACTAGACTATACATTTTGAAGCACAAAGAAATAAGTATAAACAAAATAAAATATATATTTGATAAGAAGTTCAAATATACATTTTGAAAATAAGCTTAGCACAATAAACTAGGTAACGTATATGTCTGAAAGGAAAAATAAGAAATGCATTTTCAAAGAAAGCAGATTTGTTCAGAAAAACAAAGAGGAATATGAGACCGAGGGGGTAAAATAATGAGGATTTCTCGTTGCTCCCTGTTAGCATGTCATAAAGTTCTATTTCTTATGGGAAGGCTGGTCTCCCTCTCAGCACTTTCTCTAAGTAGGACAACTGAGTATAGCACACCCCTGAACACAGTGATTGCTGGGGGAGAGGGAATATCTCTCTTTCTGAGCAATAGAGCCATGTAATTCTGGAATTCCTGGGACATTTTCCTTACTATGCTGAGAGAATTAAACATGCAAGAGTAACCACAACATACAAAAGGGAGGCTCAATGACATTGACTGAGCTCCTGGATCCAGCCATTCCTGAAGAATTTACAATGATAGAAATGGAAAACTTCTTTATTTTTGCTTGAGCCAATTTGAGTTGCATTAATTTATTAAAATTTGTTTAATTTTTCTTACACAAGAAATAAGAATCTGGCACATTACAAGCACTGAAAAATATGCCCATAAATCAGCTGATTGACTTCAATTTGCCCTCAGAGTCAAACACCTGTATAACTCACTTTAGTTGGTTCAGTATTTCCTTGATTGAAAATCAATGAAAACTGGAAAGGAAATGACATTTGGGGGACAATTTTCCCCAGTGCCTCTCCAAATAATAATTATTGAAGTATGCAATTATATCAATCTCTGCTCCAAAACAACAGTAAAATCCCCGTGGATCAGAAACAGACAGTGGTAGCGCATGTGGGTGCCTCAGTCAGTTAAGCGTCTGACTCTTGGTTTCAGTTCAGGTCATGATCTCAGGGTCCTGGGATTGAGCCCCACATCAAGCACCATGCTCAGTGTGGAGTCTGCTTGAATATTCTCTCCCTCTGCCCATTCTATGCCTCCACTTGCGTGCACTCCCTCTCTCTCTCAAATAAATAAATACATCTTAAAAAGAAAGAAAGAAAGAAAAATAGACAGTGGTAAGGAGGAAACCAAAGCTATGCTTCCCATGGAAGCAGGCCAACTGAACACTGGGGGCTGGAACTCAACGCCGTGCAAGAATCAGTGATAAGCATTGCCGAAAAGCAGAAATGAGCCCCTTGTGTGAAGACAAGGGGTGAGAAATAAGCCCAATGAGAGTGAACTTGTGTTGAAATAGCTCTGCCTGTCTGATATTACAGATAGAAACTTGATATTGCCTATGTCTCATGAGAAAAATGAGACAACTACACCAGAAAGGAAACTAGGTAGCATTGCACATGGGTGCAGAAATGTGTAGTTGGCTGAGAATTCCTAAAGGAAGAAACGATTCAGGATGTACAATAAGAAGGAGGTACATGTGGACGAGGAAAGGACATGAACGGGAAAAATTGCTGTACAAAAGGAGGTCTCGAGCAAAACTTACAAAGAGCACAGAGAAACCCATTGTCATGAAAGTCATCATCAGACTTGATAACTGGGAGAGTTCACCCCAAAGAAAATAGAGTAATGAATCAATCTAAAACATTCTAGATCAGTGTATAAAATGCCGTAAGATATAGGAGAGGGAATAATATTGTTAAGGCAAGAACCAGAAGTTGTTAAATAAAAATAGATACATTAAAAATAAATGAATGGAAATACAGTCATCACATGAAAAGTCTAATAGAGGAGAGAAATAGTGGAGTAGATACTGATGAGGAGAGAATTGGTAAAATGGATAGTAGAATTGAAAAAAAAAAATTATCCAGAACACAGAACAACAAAAAATGCTGAAATGGTGGAAAGTAGATTAAAAAGTCCAACATAAACTACAAATGGAGACAATACAATATTTTTCCAGCCTTGAAGAAAAATTAATCTTCATATTGAAAAACTAAAAAGTGCCAAGAAAAGTACATTTTATGAAGAAAACTTTCTAAAAATGCACACATCCAAATAGTCATAATTTAAGCCCTGAAAGACTAATTTCAGTATGGTGATTGGGGTCTCTTTCTCTACTATCTAAAACAGGAAAACATTCTATATTGCATTCCTGGCACAGTTGCAGAGATGAGTTTCATGACCAAGGGTTTGAAGGATGCAGGGGCGGTAGTTCCTTCCACTGATGGTACTGTCTTATTGGATCTGGTCAGCAAGAAGAGCAACTCCCCAAAACCCCTTAGTAAGACACATCTCATGAAATTCAGAAGGCTGACATCATGGAATTTCTAGGGCACCTGTGGTCTGAGGCATGTTGAAGTACCCCGTTAGCAGTGAAGGACAGGTTACTGCATCTGACCCCTTTTCCCTCTAAGAGAGCATTGACGTGCCTACTGAGCCTCTTTGCGTTTTTGAGGCAACACATACCTCATTTGGACGTGACACTCCAACCCATCTATTGACCATCCAAAATGCAACCAATTTTAAGTAGGGCTCAGAAAATGACTCTCCAAATAATCATAGAGTATGAAGATATTTGTATCCATGTGAATGCTCAACAAAGAGCAATGCTAGAAGAAGCGGTCTTCAGTAAGCAGGTGGATAGACAATGTGATCCGTCCATGTGTATCAGTCAGTCTCTCTCCCCAACTACCCTCACTCTTACTCAATAGACTCAGGAACAGAGGGACCATGACAGCAGGGATGGAGGTTATGCATGGACTCAGCTACGACTTTCACTCCCTGGGATTAACTGACTTTAGCCACTGCTGAGTGCCTGCTCTCCCAACAGACCATCCTGAGTCCCCAGTTCCTGGGGGAACCATTTCCTGTGGAATCAGACATGCATTTTCTGGAAAGTTGATTAAAATAAGACTCTTCCTTCATGGAAGGGAAGTCACTTTGTTATCATTGTTTGTAAAGCTTTGCCAAAAATATTGTCTATGGTCTTACATAATGCGTTTTCCATGGTCACAGTGTCACTCAGCATTGCTTCTGATTAGGAAGCTCATTTTATCACAAAGTGTAGGCATTTTCTGTTGCTTATGGAATTTGCTCGTCTTATCATGTACCTCATCACCTTGAAGTAGCCGACCCAATAAGACAGATGAATAGCTTGTGGCAGAGTGACTTTTGGTGCAACTGGGTGGCCATTCAGGGTGATGCTGGGTTCATGTCTTACAGACGGTGGCATATGCTCTCTGAGTCAGCAAGCAAGACATGGTGATGTTTCTCTTCAGCCAGGATTCAGGCCTGGGAATTGAGGTGGAGTTGATCCCCTGATTTTCTTTCTCTCCCTAATACCTAACTGATAAAATTTTGCCTTTTTGTCTTTGCAAGTTTGAACTCTGATGATTTATAGGTCCTAGCTCCCAAAGAGGAATGTCTCTACTAGGGACCAGTGGTTCCATAAACAGACAGTGAGACTATGTTTGGCCACTTTCACTTCTCATGCCAGTGAGCCAATAGTCAAAGGAGGGGGTTACTGTACTGGCTAAAGTGATCAATCCTGATGATTAAGGGGAATTGGGTTTTTCTACATGGGGGGAGGCAAGGAAGAATGTATCTGGGATATTTCTGACTTCTCTCATGTCCTGTGGTGAAAGTTAATGAAAACCTTTAATGTCTAATTCAGAGAGGACTGCTAGGGTCTGGGACCCTACAGGAACGTATTTTCAGTGCACCCCACTAGGAGATGATAAGCTGAGGTTCTCGCTGAGAACTGGACACTGGGAGTCAGGCTCTGGATCCCAGCACAGCTGGGTCCTGGGGGTTCGGGAGCTTCTCTTGTGCAGCCCCTCACTGTGTGGTTGGGGGACGCACGGTGAGTGCCACCACCCTGGTGGTGGGGGGGGAACTCAGCATCTCTTCAGGGCCTGCCTGAGGAGTCATGAACGATGTATTTGGGATGACCCTCCTATCAGGAGATGGTAAGACTGATGTTTCTAGAATCAGAAATATCCACATATGCATCTCTTCCCTGGGTCTCCAGCCTGCCAGCCCACCCTGCGGATTCTGGACTTAAACTTCCACAATCGTGTGAGCCAATCCCTTCAAATAAATCCCTCCCCCATGACTAAGTACTCTCTCTCAGTACATCAAATGGCTCTTTTTTTATTCTTAAAGTTCATAATGGATAATAACAGTTGGGAGGTTTCTTGAGTAGCAAGGGAGCCTAGTGATAAATATTAATTTCTCGGTAGTTATGGCAAACAGGTGGTCTCCGTAGGATGTGAAAACTTCTGGCTGATTCAGGACAAAATTCAGTAAGTTTGAGAAAATAATGGACCAAATCGACTATTTAGAGTCACGTAGAATCAAGAGGTTATCCTAATATAGAAATTTTTCATTTGGTGCCTCATCTTTCTCCTACCTAGTGTAGACACAACCAGCGTCCTTAGGTGTTCCTCACACCCATCACTGAGGACAGTGTTTCACATAATGAGACAAAGCAATCAAGACGGTCAAAACAAGCTATCCCGGTACGATGCCGCTAATGACTAATAAAAGGGAATAAAGCACTAATGCTCTTTTCTGTTTGGTAGAAGCCAATGTTCTGAAAGCAAGAGGGAAAAAAAAAGGCACGAGTATATTCCATGTCAGAACAGCGTGGTTTGTCTGGAGAGACGTGCTGAAAGCTTGTTTGCCGTGATGTAGATTTAGTCTAGTGGACTGTCTTGCACCCAGAAGCACATCATCCCTTACCAAAAAGAAGGAGGGTGGGTGGGGGGAGAAGTGTTCATCCATCCATCAGGTTCTATTTCAATGTACTAGGGGGCTATTCACTGAGAACATTCTTAGAAAACGAGGTGTTAGCTTTGGCTGAGGAGGAGGAATATCAGAACTGCTTGACAGATCTCAAACTACCCCTAACACCCCTCCCAGACTCTGGTATCACCACTAGAAATAGCTACATGTGAGTTCTAGGGGGAGGCAAGGCAAGGAGTCATTAATGATGTCTCATCCTTTGGTCATGTTGAAATAGAAAAGAATTACTATAGAGAATAAACTGAGGTTGTCTGGAGGGGAGGGGGTGGGGGATGGGCTAGATGGGGGATGGGCATTAAGAAGGGCACTTGTTGTGATGAGCACTGGGTGTTGTATGTAAGTGATGAATCACTCAGTTCTACTGAAACCAATATTAACCCATATGGTAACTAATTGGAATTTCAATAAAAACTTGGGGGGAGGGGGGAAGGAAAAAAATGAACTAGATTGGAAATATTTAAAAAAGAAAAGAAATTGTGATGTACTTGGCCAACTGTAATTTGTCAATTTGTGTGTGTGTGTGTGAGAGAGAGAGAGAGAGAGGAGGATGAGAGGGGTTAAAATTGGGCTACGTCCATGCAGCATATTCTGTTAGTAAAATGTAGAGATGTCAAGTTTCTATGCATTTGGAAACCATTATCTCTTTAAATAATAGAGCAAAAAGTGGCTGCCAGGTGGAAGCGGGTTCCAGACTGCACAGACAGCTGCCGTGACCTAAATTATCAGCCCATCAACGACAAACCCCCCACCGAGCTGGGTGTGAGGCACGCTCCGTTTCTGCCCGTCTGCTTGCAGAGAAGTCAGTCAGAAGGACCCCAGGATTAGTCGACGGCCACCTGTGTGACAGGCTCTGGAAACGTGCGCCGTGTTTCCTCCCAGCAGCTGCCTGGATCCTGCTTCCTGGGGTTGCACTTCCGCAACACTAAACGTGACTTTACACTGTAACATAGTTGAGGGAGAAAAGGCGGCGGCGTCTGGACCTCACCTCCAGTGAGCCCACTAGAGAATCAGCAAAGGGATACCTTCTCTTTCTGTCCAGGACTTGACGGCCAGTTGTCGTCATGAACACAAATCAGAGTCTCTCTCCCTGACGGCTGCGTCCTTCACTTCCAAAATGTAGCAGAAGCTTGAAGAGGGAGTCCCTGCCCCAAATAAACCGAATCTACCACGTAAGATTCAACTATTCAGAGACGAAAATTCAAAACAATTCCTCATGATCTACCTTGATTTGGTGCAAAGGAATTGATTTCTTCTCCTTTCCCCAAACCCCGACAACCAATTATTGTTTTGAGTTTTGTTTTTTTTTGTTTTGTTTTTTTGAAGGTCTTCAGTCAATCTGTATCTATTTCTGTTTTGTAGGAAGTTTTGACGAGCAAGCCCTCTTAGAACTTAACAAAGCTGCCTCTCGAATTTCAAAAGCATTAATTCTGTTTCTCTAATGAATTGGTCCAATGGAAGCTGGAAATTCACTGGATGTCTCCACTTTGGGAACGACTAAAGAGTGTTTGCGCTTTATGGTTTCCTTTGTGGGATTTGGGGGCTTAGGATAGCAGAGCCCCACGGAGCCCCACGGAGCCTGCCCCCCATATGTGGACCCTCGGTGCTGGGCCCTTCATCCTCCGCTGTGGAATCTTCCTCCAGTGTAGAAGCTTTGTCTCATGGGATTATCTCGGGAGAAAATGAAAATAGACATACGCCCCCGCAAATGAGACTGGGATCTGGAGTGTATTAAGGTAATTGTACTCTCACCAGGCTGCTCTGAGTGGTTCCCACTATGGCGTGGCTGAGCCGATCATCATTGTCATTTGGGCTGCAGTTGGAAAGTGCCCATTACAGATAGCTACAGTGAGTGAGACACAATGA
Source organism: Ursus maritimus (assembly GCF_017311325.1). Lineage (NCBI taxonomy): Eukaryota > Metazoa > Chordata > Mammalia > Carnivora > Ursidae > Ursus > Ursus maritimus. The sequence continues at coordinate 76,171,915 of NW_024423344.1, forward strand.
CTTCAGAGAAAATAATATGCCACTGATGGTCACTAACAAGAATCGTCATATGGGCTATTATTTTTGAGAACTGCTTGGGATGAGTCTCAATCATTGCAGCCTTTGGAAAGAACATTAACTTCCCACACCCAGGGCTGTATTTTGCACTTCAGAACCCTGGCAGAAATCAGCTTGTATCATTTATTAAGAATTCTCCATTTATTTGTAAATTGATGAGAAATGCTTAACACCCTTGGGGAAAGAAAATACCGTAAAAATGTGGCTTGAGAACATTAGCTATCTACGCACACCTGCAAATTCAGTACAGAGTAAGATGGTGTGGGTTTTGGTTCAATATTTATATGTTTAAAAGGGAGCAACTCTGCCTTACAGCAGAGGGTCACTTTGGTCCATCCTTCTCTCTATTGTCTATACTAAACCACTTTTTTGCAAAAGGAATCAGATAAGCATGTCTTATCCCCACGCTGTTACGCCCTCCCCCCATCATTATCTCTGAAGGAAAGTTCCTGGCCCTGGCAAGCAGTGTCAGGGCTGGAAACCTACGGAAACCCTCCCAAAGGTGAGTTCTGCAAGGGGGACGCCTTTCTCACGTCTGTGAAGTGTCAGGTCACCGTGCAGGTCTTAGGAAAGCCACTGATTGTGTTCCAACAGACCTGGGTTCCAAAGCTACCCCTGCTGTGCAACCTTGGGCAGACGGCTTGCCCTTTCTGAGGCTCAGTGCTTGCCTGGTCTGTAAAATGGGGACTAATGCTCCTGTCTCAGTGTGTTGTGAAGGTTCGGCGATGCTGTGAAGCTCTTAATTCGATGCTGAGCCCATAAGAGCCACTCAGGAAATGACTCCATCCATCAGGACGTTTGGAGGAGCCCTACATAAAATGTCCAAGTTCTATCCTTGATGCGCTGAAATGAAAACCTTGAATTCCTCCTTCCAAACGAGTTCATCAGAAAACCAGCTGCAGGAAGTGAAGCCGCTTCCACAAAGGAACTACAGGGGAATATTTCCCAGCACAAGAAGGAGTGTTCAGCACATCCCAGAAAATGTGAGAAGCACCAGGTCGGGGCCCAGGCGGATTTGGAATCTGACAATCCACTGGAACTCTTACAGACCTTTAAAATCAAGGTCAGCAGTCTTCTTAAGATCTCATGTGTGTTCCTCATGTGACCTGGTCTTGAAGAAAAATTCACCGTGAAAACGAAGAAACCAGAACTTGAGCTCTGCGCTCTCGTGGACATTAAATAGTTGTAAAACTAAAGAGCTCCAGCTTGTAATCAGCTTTTCAGAGTAGCAATTATTAAAGGCCTTGTCAAGAAGGGAGAAATTCATACCGAAAGAAGAGATGAGAGCAGAGGTATTGACCAGAGGAGACTTTCCTGGGACACAGCGTCGTTGGGACACGCGCGGCTCTGTGGCAACGGGAGCCCCGGACTCTGAAGCTGGTTTCTGCTTGTCCATCGCAGGCCACAGGGGGCTCTCTGCTCCTGCCAGCCCCATCCTCCCTCTGCAGCTGAGGCTGAGAGCGGAGGCAAGCTGGCCCTTGTGACCAAGGGAAGGGTACTGAGTCCCTCGGGGTGGCTCATAACAGTGACTGAATGCTCGGCCTGACAAGGACAAGGACACATGGCTCATAACTTGCTGGCCACAGCTGCCACGTGGCCCTAACTCCATGATGGGGACCCTTCCAGGTAACCAGGAGTGGGGAACAAGAGACATTTGGTAAACAGCTCAAACGATGCTGCAGCCCCTTACCTGAGCACGTTCATGCTGTCCTGGAAGCCGGGGCTGCAAGCAGGTAGGGATGGGGTGGGGGTGGGGGTGGGGTGGGGCCTTGGCAGGAGCACCAAGTGTCTCCACCAGTTTTCGGTTGAGACTCGAGTAATCATGATACAAAGTTCCAGTGTACAGACAGGTCCTGGGCGTCATAGGAAAGACCCCCAGGTTCTACAGTTGTGATGGGTGACTTCTCCTTTCTGGAGGCCTTGCCGGCTGAGCAGCCCTGGGGGGACCAAAACGACCCTGGTGCCTTGAACCCATCACAGACACATTGGTCCGGGACAAACATCCTAACAACGAAACAGAGCTAAGGATGGTTTACTCAGAGCATGGGAATCGCCTTGGTGTGGCTCAAACTGCTCCGAGCATTGTCCGTCACTGGGCAGGTTCCAGAGTTGATCAGCAACTGAAGGCCGAGCAATGAAGCTGAGGACTACCTGCCAGACACCGCCAGAAAGTGTGTCCTCAAGAGACCGCACCACCTTCCCACCAGCCGGGCTGTTCACCACTGACCAGCTGTAGAAACGCTACGATTTCGGTGGGGAGTTCCATGGTGGAAGGTCATAGGCTGCAAAATTGCAACACCAAACTGTCATGCATGTTATTAAAAACTGTTTCTGTGTAATACATTAAGATGTGTATTTTGTGCAAATAGACCCTAGTGCAGAGATTCTCAGAGTCTGGTCTCCAGGCAGCAGCATCCGGGCTACTGAGACACGTGGTAGAAAGGCAAATTGCCAGGTCCCAACCCCAGCCCGCTGAGCCAGGACGTCGAGGGGGCGGCCCCTCGTCACCCGTGTTTGCCCTGTCGATGATTCTGGCACACCCGCAGCGTGAGAACCACTGTCCTAGAACACATTATTTCAGGATTAACAGAGATTGTAAGAGTTTGTCTCGTGTAGTAGTTCTAAATCCTGGGTGAAATTAGAAATATCTGGAGAGCTTATTAAAAAAACACACATGCCCTGGTCACGGTCCCAGCAACTCCTTTTCAATTTGCCTGGAACAGGACGCTGGCTTCGTGTTTTTAAAAATACTGCTCAGGTGCTTTTGTTGTTCTGCAGAGGCTGAAACTCACGGAAGCCCACCCCCTCCTTCTACCAATGCGCTGGGGGAGACGAGAGAGGCTGAGGGGCCCACGCCCACCGATCATCAGCCCCCGTGCAAGCTGGTGAGCCTCACGCAGCATTGAGGAAAATGTGGGCTGTGTTATCGTACAAAATCAAATCATCAGTGCATAGTTTCGAGATTCATAATCTGTTTTTGGCCTGGATGAGTCATAAGCACGCATCTCTTGTTATTACTCCAACCCATAATTAACAATCCCTTTGCTTTCACAACCATTCTAGATTTTCTTTAATATCCAAAATTGTTCATCTTGTAAGATGACAAGCTGTTGATGTAACAATGATGTCAGCAACAGACAAAGAGGTCACCGTTTGCACATTCAATTTAATCAGGATTCTTTCCTGTTTGTGTTGCACACGTCAATAGTCACGGCATCAATATTATATTTCAAGGACAGTGTTTGTGGTCTTTGAAAATCAAAGAATGGATCTATTTCAGAACCAGATGATTCAACCATAAGTGTGATGTCCCTATGTTTTCTGAGTCAATTTAATTTTGGAAGAAGTACTGCATCCCTTTCCCTTTGACCCACATGTCGGTGGTGGCAGTGAAATGCTCGGCAGGGACCAGGGCACCCTCAGCACCCGCCCCCACCCTTCCCTTGTCCTGCCCCCTCCCCGGGATTCCCAGCTGGGGCCCCGGTCCCAGCGGCGGGACCAAGCGGTGGCGGCGTGGCTGCTTCCCCCACACACGCTGGACACGGCTGCCCAGTAGGCAGATGGGAAGCGAAGGCGGTGTTTTCCATGCACTCTGCCCGTTTCTCCACCTCAACACAAAAGAAGGATTTCCCAGACTCTTTCTTCTTCCCGACATTTACAGGGTAGGGCACTAGCTGTGAAGAATACAGAGCGGACTCAAGGCCTCAGGGAGACAAAAGCCTAGCTGGAACAGGGCTGTTTGATGACACTTGCAGCCAATATTTGCAGACCTGGGCTGTATTGTGCTGCGTGCTTCTCCCCACCGGCCCCTGCGTGCTGGGGAATCCGGTGTCCCTCTCAGAGGACAGGACATTGGACAGTGGCGGCTGGCCTGGCAACCTGACCCCTTCTCCATTGTCATGCGCTGGGAAACCGGCAGCCTGTCATAAAACCCAGGAGGTTACCATAGCAACGCTACCCAAACCCCTCCAAAGGAGGCTTGTGGGCTGGGAACTGCTGTCATTTCGCGCTGACTTTCAGGGTTTGGAACAGGACTCTAAACCCACATATCCGAATACAAGCAGGCAGGAGAGCGGGCCCCTCTCCGGTGCGACTGGGCCGAGGCCTTGCTCTGCACAGTCCAGCATCAGAGCTAACTCCTCCAAGGTCCCTTTCCTTGTTGGGAATGACGAACACCTGCAGGGCTTGTAAGGATTAAGTCAGAAAATGAGTATCAAGAGTGCGGCCAGAGCAGGGACTTGGGGCACAGCTGTCCCTAAGTCGAGCTTATAAGAGCCCAACAAAGATGACTGGCCACTTGAGTGTCACTCTTAGGCGTGGGTAAGGGAGGTCCCCGTCATGGGCCTGATGCGTTATGTGCTCCTTCCTGGTTCTCCCCCGGCCTTACCTTTCTAAGGGAGTAAGATGCCTAATGGGCCAAGGCAACCGGGCCCCCTAGAGCCACGCCTCTTTGGCTAGTCCCAGGGGACAGGACATTCTGAGGACACGGTCGGTCTTGAGTTCACTTGCTTCCAAGGACTGTGAGCACACTCCCGTCCATCCTCCTGGGTCAGCAGGAGGTTTCCACAGCCCCAGGGAGCAGACGGGGGCTATTTGTGGGGAGTGGCTGGAAACTAGACGTGCAGGCTGGGCGCCCACCCGCAAACTCCAGGGAGGCTAGGGTGCTGGGCTCTTCCCTGTTCCTCCTGGTTCTGGTGCTGAAATGGGAGTCTGAGAATTCCAAATGCACACCTGGCCTTTCCGGACACCATCTTGATGTGCGTGTCGAAGTAGCAGACAGAATACATTTATTTAACTGTTTGCTGGCTTGATCGATGACTTCGTAATATTTATACAAATGGTGTGAAGGCACTGTTTGCGTGTTGAGCTGGCCCCACTGACGTCCGTGGCAGACTTCACACGCAGAGCCCGTGCCGCACGGTGCACAGCCTCGACGTTAACACCGAGACGCTATTCTCTGCAGCAAGCACTTCGTGGCTTTTTCCCTAAAGGCTTTTTAAAAAACTGTATAGCGATTGGTCAGGCAACATTGGGATGGATGTGTTAAACACATGATAATAACACTGGAAAGGGGGTCAGAAAGGAAGAGGAAAGAGCTAAAATTCATTTCTGGTAAAAACCTGCTTTCTAATTAGCTTTCTAGAATTTGTAATCCGGAGAAAATATGACAGCAAAACACAGAACTAAATATCCAAGACCATGAGGGCGGTCTAGTCTGGGGGTAGATGTTCCCTTTTCTATTAGAATGCATTTGAATTGTCTTTCTGCCCTGACGTTAGATTGTCTGCGTGTGATACGGATCCACCCAGCAGAGATGAATTAAGTCGTGCCAGGGGCGGATTTTACAGGAAGAGCAGGTGGTTGCCTAGGGCAGAGTCATATTTCCTTGAGTCTATGATGGGAGGGTCTATAAGCTGTGAGGGGGTGGGTGCCTTTGTGGCTCTTTCTCCCCATCTTGTCTAGGGCAGCAAATTCCCAGCACCACCCTAGGGCGTATGAGGCAGAGCATTTGAATATATTTACATCCTTAATTGAAAGGGGGGAGGGGCGAGCATTTGTTTACTATTTCCTGTGCTTCTGAGGAGTATTTAACTTTCCAGCTCTATCCCCACAGTGGCTCCTGTGACATCTCATGGCTGGGAGAGGCAGTGACAGAGCCAGGCTTTTATAGAGGTGACATGAAGGTCACATCAGGGGTGTGCCAACCCAGGCAGACCAGAGGGACAGCTGGCACTCCTGCCTGTGCCCCTTTTCTTCTGTGCCCCTCTCTGGAGAACATGTACATGGTCCTAACAATACGGCCAACCTCCTGAAGCAGGTCCAAATGTGCACCTGGTCCCCACAGCTGCCAACGCCATCTGTGCAAGTTGTCACTCTGGTTCAGGTTGTCTGATCCCGCGGGAGCCTCGGTGAGACGGAGCACATTCTCGGAGCAGACCTGACTCCTTTGTAGCGCTCGTGCACTTTGTGATGGAAATTACGCCTGTGTTGTAATCGAACCAAACTGCAATGCGACACAATGTGCTGTGCCAGGGATGGAATGATCCGGAAGGGACTGTGCTCCAAAACTGATTCTATATTATGCGTACGATCCCTTGCAAGTCAAGTTCACCGTAACCACCCTGCGCCTGCAGGGGACAGGCGGACGAGCTGTTCGGAGGAAGTCTGGAGGCTTGGCCATTTGCTGAGAAGTAACACATTTTAGGAAGAACCAGGGACAAGTATCTTAAATTAGCCAAGATCCTTGGGACGGTTGCTGGAGTCAGGGAAGGCCACGAGAGAAAGGCTTCCGAATGGAGGTGCCGTGGGGGTGCATTCACACCTTGGGCATTGCAAAGGATGCTCTATGGCCAGTGAAGGGTCCCCCATTTCCCCTCACAGGCACTGCAGCTATAAAAAGAGTGAATTTTACCCGAGGAGACCACGGCAAGAAGGAACGGGGGAAAGGAGGTTGGAACGAACAATAGTGTGATTCTTTCTGGCTGCCTCGTATGGGGAAAAGCATTCTGTGACGCTTGGGAATTATAGCTTGCCATCCTCTCAAGGCAAACCCTTCCCAAGTCAGCAAAAGATTTTTCCTCTTTCTTTCTAAAGTAATTTTCATTTTTTTCTGATGTGTGGGTCATTTGTTTAAAGTACTTCCCAATTAACAAATGTGCTCTACACATAGAGCCCAGGGGACCGGTTCTCCTGTCAATATGTCCACATAACGCGCCATTAATGGGAACTCAACATGCACATCGTGGACGAAAGAAACCGACCAAACCCAAACGCATACGCTTTATTAATGCAACATTATGGCTGACTTTTCCTGAGAAAATGCACTTAAGCTTAAAGATTCGGGATAAATCTGCCAGCAGTGGAAAGCCCAAAGGGATCTGAAAGATCGTCAGGCCAGGAGTGCAAGACTGCATTGGAGCCCGAGGTCTGAGGCTTTAGGGGACACTCGGGACCTTGAGTCAATTGCAAAGTATTATGAGCAGACAGGTCTCTATGCAGAGAAGGAGCGAGGAGCAAACTGTAGAGGCCAGCAGTAGATGCTTTAAAAAAAAATGCTTCTTTTATTTTGTTAATTAATTTTGTTGTAATAAAAAGGAACAAAGCGCACAATATGAAGTGGCACTTTGTATGCCGTCACCAGGTAAATACAGCATCTTTAGACCTCTGTGAAATATGCCCTTTGTGCACAGTGGTTCACAGCCAGCGTTCAAGTCCAGGAGCTCTTGGAAATAGAGGAAGCTCAAAGTTGGGTTTCATTTATTTCTGTGTGCAAGAAAATGCAGGGTCAGTAACACAGGGTAAAGAGCAAACTTGTCTTATTTTGAGTGGTTTTGCCTTCATCCGAGGTTGGTCATGACTACGCACCTGGTCTGGCACTGGTTAGTGGCATTCCTTAAGACAACCAATCAAAGGTGGGAGATATTACCAAGTGATAAGGAAAACTGGGTTTTTTAGTTTTGACAGTAAAAATATCTATGCCAATTTGGAGAGGGAAGGACAATATAATCAAATGCTCCTAGGAAAAAGCAAATCATGGTGCTTGTCGCTTTCACACACCTGTTGAATTTAAGGCTATGCAAAGCTGGCCTTGAAGGCGAGCCCGCTCATGGGCTAGAAGCCCAGACCATATTTCAGCCATTAGGTTCACACACGTGCCTTCTTTGTCTGTCTCTCCTTGTTTCCAATTCCAGTCACAGCGAGTCTGTTCTTAGAATTCAAATTCATAAAACGTCACACTCTCGACCATGGGATTTTTATCCTCTGTATTGTTTCCTTACCACCGGAAAGAGGAAAAATAAAGAAACAAGCCAACAATTGATGCTCTCCTATTTCCGGTTTGTATAAGCCTTGGTAATTCACAAGAAATAAAGAAAACACATACAAAATCATAAAGTCAGAAGACTTTATTGCCAAAAGCCTTTCTTTCATGTGCGCCCTTACTCACGCTTAGCACCTGCATAATGACGTGGGGCCTTCTCAGACCATTTGATTCTGAAGATAGGCATGCCAGTTGGCGGAGCTCGTTGTATAAGAGGTCTGTTGAGAAGATCCCATAATAAAGGTCCTGAAAACGGCTGTGAGAGGTGGCCCACCACGAGGGTGTTGAGGTGCCAGCTTCCGTTCTGACTCGAACACTATCTACTATCTGTGTTAACCTCTGGGGGACCACTTTTATCTTTATACATAATGAAGGAGGGAAGATGGGGATCAACAAGCTCATTGCTCTCCAAAGTGTGCTCGCTGGTACACAAGTGCTGGAAGTTGGCTTTTGAAAAAAAGATTCACATTTCTTAGATTAGGAAATGCTATTTATTGTATTTTCTTAATGATTTTCAGTGATTCTTTCCCAATGAAAAGATGTGAGATGTTTTCAGTTAAAAATTAGTTTAACTCATATTTCTTCCTAATCTCTATAGATGTGGAAAAGCCTTTAACAAAATTCAATACCTGCTCATGATAAAAAATACTCAAGAAAATAAAACGTTTTCTTAATAAGACTATATATACCATATGCACACGTGATCTTATAGATATATCGATAGTCTCCAATCCACCATATTTTATTTTATTTTATTTTATTTTATTTTATTTTATTTTATTTTATTTTATTTTATTTTATTATTTCCAATATAGTTAATATAGAGTGTGGTATTAGTTTCAGGTATACGATGTGATTCAACAATTCCATACGTCAGTCAGTGCTCATAATGACAAGTGCACTCCTTAATCCCCCCACCAGGTTATTTAATGGGGGAAATTCCAGAGATACTAGAGACATTTCCCCTAGGATTAGGAGCAAAGCAAGGATGCCAACTATGTCTTCTACTGCTCAACATTTAGTAGAGGTGTTAGCCTATTCAATCATACAAGAAAAATCAATTAGGCATGAGAATGAGTAAAAAAAAAATAGACTTTCTCTATTTATAGATGGTAAGATAGTCTACTGTAAAACCTCAACAACCAAAGTATTCTGTGGTGTAATAGAATATAAAATTAACAGACACACCAATAGCTTTCATATGCACAAATAATAAGCAGAGAAGATTCCACTTGTAATAGCCGTAAGAAATTTAATACTTAGAAATACAGTAACAAGAACTGCACACAAAAACCCATAGGAGGAAAATTTGAAAGTATTTGTGAAAGTTGCAAAAGTCAACTTTTGGAAACCAACCAAACAGAAAATTAGTTCTTTTTTTGGATACAGAGACTCAACATCATAGAGATGTGTGTTCTCTCTAGGTTGATTTACAAAATCATGTCTTCTCAATAAAAACACCAACAAACTATGTTGTAGTGTTAGACAGCTTGATAAAATCTATAGGAAAAACTAACGTGCAAATGTACTCAGGAGAAGTCTGAAAAACAAAAACTAAGGGCGGGGGCTCACTCTACCAGATATGAAAACACACAATATGACCTCTCGAATAGAAATTGTGGGACTGACATGAGCATACACAAATGGACCAGTGGGAAAAAATATACGAAGTATAGAATTAGGCCCAGGTACATGTGGAAATTCACACATTTACAATGACAGTTTCTTAAGCTACTGGAGGAAAAAATGGTGTTCTTAATAAATAGCGCTGGGACAGATAAATAGCCATTTGGGAAAAGAAAAACTTAGATTCATGTCTCATTCTACACTTAAAAATCTACTCCACCTTTTTAGGAAACGAAATGTAATGAAATCCTACAACTACGAGAAGAAAAATGGTCAAATTCTCTTTAAACTTGGTGTAGAGGAAAACTTTCTAACTATGGCTCAAAATTCAGATGCAATAAAAGAAAAGATCGACAAATTAGACTACATAAAATATATAAAAACTGTATGTCAAAAAGTCAGAAGCAAAAGGCAATTGAAACTGGGAGAAAATATACAAAACAAATAATTCAAAGAGCTGATATCCCTCACATATACACGTCTCCTCAAATTGAGAGGCAAAGGACAAAATATTACAGATTAATGTAAAGAAGATACAAACAGACCTCTCTGTCTCTCTCTCTCTCTTTTCATCTAGCTGGAAGTCTGCCAATGATCTTCATCTTTACAAAAAGCCAGCTTTTATTTCAATGATCATTTTTTTAAATTGCTTGTTCTTTTTTTTTTTTTTTATTGACTTCCATTCTTTCTTTCCCCTTGTTTCTTCTGTTTTGGTTTTGATTTGATCTTCTTTCTGTGGTATAGGTGGAAGTTTCAATCACTGATTTTGAAACTTTCTTCCCCTCTTAGGTAGCCTTTTAAAGCTAAAAATTCCCCCTAAGCATTGCTTTAGCTGCATCTCATGGGTTCTGTATGTCGTGATTTCCAATTTACCCTATCCCCCTAATTTTAATAAATGTTATATATTTAACAGCCTAAGAAATACAGAAAAATTAGGAAGATACTGGAAAGAGTTCCTGCCGAACTTCACGCCCCGTTTCCCTTGGTAACAACACCTGTGACAGTAGGGTGCACTCGTTACAACTGGTGAACCCTATCAATTCTTTGTTATTAGGCTATGCCCGTAGCTTATTCAGGTCTCCTTAGCTTCACTTAATGCCTTTTCCATTCAGTGATCCCACCCAGGATCCCACATCATATTTCCCTGCCGTGTCTCCTTAGGCTCCTCTTGGCCATGTTGGTTTCTAGGACTTCCCTTGCATTTGACAATTATGAGGACCAGTCAAGTATCCTGCAGAAGACTCTGCACAGAATTTGTCTAATGTTCTTCTCATGGTGAGACTGGGGTTATGGGTTTTTAGGAGGACCACCCCAGAGGTGAAGTGCTATTTTCATCAGACTGTATCAGGGGTACTTATTAGCAGCAGGACTTAACACTGTCCGTGTTGACCTTGGTCACCTGGTTCAGGCTGTGTTGGGTCTCTCCACTGGAAGGTGGGGAGTAATGCTCCTCCGGGGTGAAGAATCTACACAGCTTATTTGGAATTCTTCTGCATGGAAGGTTTGTTTGTTCTTCCTTATTTATTTATTTAATCATTTATTTATATCAGTTTGGACTAATGGATGTTTGTGTAATGGATATTTATATAATAATACTTCTATATTATGGTTTTCACATCCCCTTGCCAACATGTAAACATATTAGTAGAATAAACGTCTAGAAGTGGAAATGCTGAAACAAAGACTATGTACATTCAAATTTTGATAAATGACCAAAGTTCCCTTCTTAAATGTTGTTCTCATTTTTGTTCCCCCCAGTAATGTACGAAAGCAACTATTTCAGGACACCCTTGCTAACACAGTGCGGTACAAAATGTATTGAACTTTGCCCAAAACAGGATCTCATGATGGTTTTAATGTGTTTCCTATTTATTCATTAGCTCTAACTCACCAAGAGGTGTTTTTTGCGGTCCCTCTCTCAGCCTCTTTTCTTCAGAGCCGGACGCACAATGGAGAAGCACTTTCTTCCCATCTTGTGACTGTGAGGTTAGATCTGGCCCCCAGGTTGCCACTGACGTTCAAAAACTGGACTCTGTTGACCTTTTCTGGGATCCGAGACCACAGGTGTCCACTTTTCTCCTCTTCCATGTTTGACACTCAATGCTTTTAACAGACTATCCTCCTATTCTTTCCCCTTCCTTCCTCTCTTCCTTCCTTCCTTCCTTCCTTTTCTTCTTTGTTTGTTTCATCAAAGGTGAGATGTATTTGTTTCCTTTTTGTTAACTTTGGAGTAATCTCTAGAGGAGGAATGCCAGCCTCACCTCACCATGGTCAAAGCAGAAACCCTTCACGACTTTGAACTGATGGGTATCTACCACGTTTTGAGGATTTCTGTGGAAGAACTTTGTGACATTTTCTTTATAGCTTCACCGGAGCATGTCTGGATTATCTGAATTCAATGTAGTCACCTGCTGTAGGAGACTTATCGCCCGCCCCCCATCGTGGGATCGGTCACTAATTTGAGCAGCATGTTTTCTATGGCTTCAAGTAAGTGAATGGTAAAAGCATTTGACTGGACTTAATCATATCAGAACCTTTTGGCTTGCTGCTAATAACTTCCTTTCAGGTTGCTATCAGTACATTAATCACCACTTTAATTTTTTTTACAGTGATTTGCTACTTCACATGCATTCAACTTTACTATCAGTCAGCTCATGTCATCCTGTTGTTTCCACGAACATTTTAAAAAAGGTTCTGTCACAAGCTTTGATGAGACCCAGATACACCACATCCTGTCATCCCGTCTGCCAGTCTTATGAAAGCATCAGAGAGCAAATGAGGTATGACTTGTTGGCCGTGAACCCCGCTGACTCCTCGAAATTATTACTTCTTTTTCTAAAGGGCTTATAAATCTATTGCCTAATCACTCTGTGATCCGCTCCCCAGTCGTACCAGGAGCTGCCACGTCATCGAGTGAGTACATCGGAAGTTTCCGGCACTCATGGCTTTGCCTTCTCACTTTCTTTGTGATTCTCCAAAGATAGCTGGAATTGGTTTTGCAATCACACATTCATGTTCTGCACACCTTAGGGATGAAATGAGGGGGGACGTGGGGACTCAGTCTGTCAAGGAGCTGGTGCTCTCTTATCTGCTCAGCTCTCTGGGACCCCACTTCCCACAGCTCCGGCAGACTCTCCTGGCTCCACCTGGAAGATTGATCTTGCGAGCAGAGAAGGTTGGGGGAAAGCAGCAGAAGCACGGTTTTGCCTTCTGTCTTCTATTAACATGGAACTCAAAACCGTGGTCTCCCACTGTTCCAGAGAACACTTCTTGTTCTGAGCATTCTCACAAAGCTCCTCTGGCTGTCAGTCCTTTGGCCAATCATTTTTTCCTTTTAAAATGAGGACAATCCCAGTGCTACCTGGTAGTTCTTGCCCAGCACAGGGATTATACTTTTCACATGCTTAGAATGGTGCCCACTATCCGCAGCAAAGCATCGGTATTAGTGGACTCACTGCCATCGTCTTTATCCATGGCATTCTAATGGGCAAAGTCACTCTGACATGAGCTTGCCTCTCCTGATAGGAAGAGCTGTTTGCTGCATTTCTAGAAGTTCTTGATTGTGTGTTGTTTTTATGCCCGACTTTAAAAATCTGAACTCTTTAGAAACAGGATTTTATGATCAGCCTCCCCAGGTTTCTTTCTCACCAAGCTCACTGGTGATATAATAAGGATTTTTTAATCTTGTTTATTTTTCTCAAATGGTTGCTTCTTTTAGAGTCTCTGACCATGAGTTTCCTTTTCTCTCTGTAGCCAATAGAACTACTCCACCTCCTTCTCTTCATCTCTCTTCTACTATCTTCCCCTATTTCCTGGCATTTCTCCTTTTTGCTAGTTCAACATGTTTTCTGCCAGTTTCCCTGATGTTAGATCTGCCCTCTGCTGCCAGATGGATATTTCTAAGACATTAATTTAATAATGATACCAGCTTGCTACAGATTTTTTTAACATATTGAAACCTCGTCTAAATCAATGATCAAGAAATAGAAGCATCAATTAAAAAATCAGCAAAGACTGTGTTCATACATATCACGTTCAGCTTTGTTTCACATAACAGCATTAAATACACAAAAAGGAAAATTTGACAAGGTCACTCCTCTAAAAGCTTTACTTATTTGTTCTCAACGAACCTGAGGGCTTTGGAGGATAATGAGCCTAAGCAATAATTATTATAAACCTGCAGAAAGGGGACAGATTTGTTACCTCTTAACGTTTCTTGGAGTCGCCTTGATCTCTGAGTATCGATCTACGTGATCGTGTGCAGATGGGATTTCTTCATGACGCCGCAGCTTGAGAATCTCTAATAGAGCCACGTTGGTTCACCCTTACAAGCAGCAAAATGCTAAATAGAACTATAGGGCATTGGCATTTCTAATTCTACCAACAAACTTTTAGAAGTGTTTACTTTCGTTGGAATCAAACCTGCTATATGAAAAAAAAATGCATGTTTGTCCAAAGATGTTTGAGTTAAAATTGAGAAAAATTACCACTTGTGATATAGGAAAGCTCTGAATAATTCAAAGGATCACAACTGGTCTTTTGCTCCAAACAAATGGGTAGTTACATATAGATACAGATATTGGTAGATACATAGATACACAGACAAAATGCCTTACCTCCAAGTAACAATAGAAACGAATGACAAAGCTATGGTATCATATTCTAACTTGCAAAGATTTTGTTTATAGCATGTTTGAGATACAATACTGTTCTCAGTATTTTTACCTTTTCACTGCTGTCGTATTTTCATTCACTTAAAAAATATGATCATTACGAACAAGATTCTAATTCTCTACTAAGTGTAGAAACTCAGTGTCCAGTGCACAATAGATCCTTAGATGAATTCTTGCTAAAGTAGTCATTTCTGTGAATGGAAGAAGCCAAGCACCTCCTAGAGTTACCATTTTCCAGAACTGTCTACAAGCTGATCTCACGCTTTCCCTGACTGCATACCCGTTGTACACATCGGTCTCAGAACTTTTAAAAATTAAACTGCTAATGTTCAAATGAACCAGGAAAAAACCAAGGAAGTAGAGAAGAGAGAAATACCCAGAAACAACAGGAAGATGCCAACTACAGAAGTGCATGTGACAGAAGCGACCCTGGAATTTACCCAGGAAACCGTCTGTGGGTGCCTCTGGCTCACTGCCCAACGTGTGTAGCCGTCCCTCCTCTGCCAGGTGGACTTGTGTGTATCTTGATGACTTTTTCAAAGAAATGTCTCGCCTCAGTCAGAATAGCTAAGAAACAGACACAGAATTCAAGGGATGTTATATGACAGGAGAAAAACAGAAAGAGCCAGTATATTGGTGTAGCACGAAAGAAGGCAGGTCTCAGTCCCCAGAGAAGGGGTGGGGATTCTAGAGAAGAGGTGATGGGGAAAGCACTGAGCTCCAACTGCAGGGATGAGCGGAATATTTTACATGCACACAGGGTCTAGAGAGGGTCTCAGTGAGAACAGCAGGTACAAAGGCCAGAAGCAGCAACAGTACAGGCTGCTGGGCAAATTGCAACCATCTGGAAGCGATGGATGGCAGAGTCTGGAAGCAAGGATTCAAGCTAGCCGTCCCCCAGGAAAAATAAGAATGCATCACGTTGGGTAGGAAGTTTATTTCCGTCAAGCCTATGAGACACATTAGGGCTCCCCTCAATAAGGGGCAGAAATTCTAGGGTTAAAAAATCACCTTAAGCCAGTACTTACAAATACACATTAAACCCTGAGTGGGTAAATATTGTGTCCAGAATGGGAAGGGATTGCGCAGCAAACAGCTTTCTCCTGGGCTGTGTCCTGAATTCTGTCCCTGCCACTGATATGGGCACACAACCATCATTCTCGGATTCTCTGTAGGTCACGGGGCTCTCTGCAGAAACACATGGTAACGATGGTAAACTTGGTAACGTTGTTTAAGCGCAAAGCACGTAATTATCGTTTCTCTAAAGACTTTTGCAAGCGCGAGTAACTACCCAAATATTGGCAGATCTGGATGGTTCTGCCATTTCTAATGATGAGGCATGTTCGACATCACTCTCAGGATGTTGACAGGCCAGCAAAGGAATAGTCACGACGAAGTTTACAACATACCTCACATGATGATCAGTCAACACTGGTCTGTCCATTTAGTCGCTATCTATCGGATCATGGCTGAAGAATACGCTAGCATAGAAAGGCTTGTGACCAAAAGTTACAAGATGTGGGATCCAGTCTTGGCTGGTTGCCTTCTAGAGAATAACCATAAAGTAACCAGTGCTGGTTCTATGTGTCCTCAAATCGAAGTGGCTGAATGAAATTTCATCATCATCAGGTATAAGCAGGGACTTTGGATCATGTCCAATATGCCTAAAAAATCCCCAAAGATCCCTGATTCTCCCTGTTACCTCCATAATTCAAGCCCATGAGAGCTGGCAGGAGAAATTTCAATACATTTCCACAAAATACTTGATTTGGAACAACAGTAGGAAAGAACGTAGTAGGCTCAGCCCTGACAGTTGGAGAGGGGGCACTATCCTTGGACTATAAGACCTGGGACCTCTGTATCTCACTCAAGAAGAGCGGTCCATGCTCCAGAGGTGGGACATCTGTCTGGGTCTGTGGGGAGCGCTGGGTAGAAGGTGATATGTGATCCAACTCTGAAGCTTTGCTTCTAGGATCCGAGGGGATATTTTTTCTCAGCGCATGTGCTCATGAGTTGACCCACTGATGTCAACCAGCACAACGAAGCTGTTAGCTATTTGGGATCCTTAGTCCGACAAATATTGGTGCATGCCTCTGGAAGTCAATTGTGTCTCTTCAAGACTACGTCCGACACGAGATGTATCTTCCCATGTGAAGCTGTGATTGCCCAGGGGCAAATCACACCTTCCGTGTGACCGAAAAAAAAATACATATGTGTGTGTGTGAGTATATATATATATATAGAGAGAGAGAGAGAGTCTATTTGAAAAAGCACTGTGGTAGGTACTATGATCACCCCTATTTTACAGATGAGAAAAAGAGTCACAGGAATGACCGGCCCCTCTCCTGTGTTCACAAACCAAGTAAGTGGTAGAAATTAGATGCCCACTCACATAGCCAGCTCCGGGGCCCACCCCGATCTCTATAAAGTAAAAATAGACATTTTTTTCAATGAAAAAAAAATGACATCACTATACTCTTCCTTTCTGTCTGCTTTAGAATAATCAAGATGTTGGAGATAAAAATAATGCTTGGGAGCTATTGAATATTTGTCCTAAACATCTGGAGTTCAGAAGTAAACATCAGGGAAAGGACCCTTGTTTTCGAGAGTAGGATAAAGAAAGATTTTTCAGCTGTTGCAACTCTTTTTTTTCCCCGTCTTTGATTACTCTTTCAGGATCTGGTCATCCTGATGTGGATTACCACACCCTGGAACCAGTATAATTACTGTATTACAGCTAAAATAACTAGGTGAAGATTTCCCATGAATCTAGATCTTCACGTGACTACCACGGCTTTGCCTTATTTTTCTTTTTATTAAAATTGTGTGCCAACCACTGTTCATCTGCTTTTCCTCAAATATTCCCCTTGCCTGGAATGTTCTGTTCCTTTCCAAGTTGCCAAGCCCCGTTCATCATTTAATCACATTTGCTTCCCAAAAGTCTCCTTTAATGACCCGCCCAGGAGAAGGCTGCTTCCCCCCGGGGGCCCCAGCACTGGTTCGATGCTTTGCCTGGATGGTCACTGGAGATCCGCTCTTCTCTGCCTTGTAGTAAAAAGCAACTTCTCCCACCCCTTACATCTCCAGGTAGATCACATTTTTCTTTACACACAGTATATTCTTGATGCCCACAGAGCTGGGAACAAGATGTAGCACAGGCAAGGTAGCCGAAAACTTTATGTTGATGAAAAATGCTTCCTTTGGCTGCATGAACGGTTGGCAGTCATCACCGAGAGCAAGATGTAGCGAAATTGCCAGGTAAGCTGGCGTAGGCGGTGTTTCTGACAGTCGACTGAAATAACACCGAGAAATTATGTTGGATTGAGATGGAAATAAAGATCGGTAAAAATTTTTATACTTTTTTATGAACATATTTTCAGATATGTTTGACTAATTAAAAGTACTATAAAAACTTCATTTTCCTGTTTTAAATTGTTTGATTTCCACGCGCAGTATGAATACATAGTGAGAAATGATTTGTCTCTGGACGTGGAAATTGTGTTTTGTTTTCCACCCATTCCAGCCTTCGGCCGATGCAGGTGTTTCTAACGAACCCATGTCGCTGTGACTAGTGAAGTCCATCCCTCACATATTCAGTTAAGTCGTACCTTTAAAAAAACAAAAGTTTGTATTTGAGCAATGAAATACAGTCACATTTTAGAAAAGTAAGATTTAACAGCTGTAAGGTATTTAACCTAGAGAAGTATAGTTGCAAACAACATTTTATCTAAAGAAGTTAAATTGCAAACAGTTTTTTAAATCGTCATCTTCAGTTTCTCAAGTGAGAATCAGAGAGAACGATTTTCTCAGGAGCAAAAATGTTGCCCAGTGTGGACAACGCCAGCCACAGAGTCTGTTGGGCTCTTGAAATGTGGGTAGTGACTCACTGTGGGTACAGAATAGGAAAGAGACAGTAAAACAGGTTATTTACAATTTTTATGTTGATGATATGTTGACAATAATATTTTGGATCTATTGCCTTAAATAAGCATTAAAACTAATTTCATGTATTTCTTTTTTTTTTTTAATATGTAGCTACTAGACCATTAAAAATCGCCAACGTGGCTCACATTTTATTTCTATTGGGCATCGTTTTCAAGACAGTCGCTTCTAGGAAGGTTTTATTTAGCCTCCGATAAAGAGTCGGAATCGTGTTTGTCACAAAAAAAAACCTTGGTTTTTCTGAAATACGCCAGCACGGGAGTTCCCTCCATCTGATAATAAGAAACAACGAGAGTAATTTGTATTAATCCAAACAGAAAAAAAAAAAAAAAACAGAAAAAGGATGAAAAATGCGATGAGAGTTTAATTCTTCTCAATTATTTTTAATATGTGATTTTAAAAACATGCCACACAAATGCCTCAGCTTTTCACTTTTGGTTGAAAAATTGATTTGAGGGAAGGACTGATCCCTCCTCCACCAACATGACAAGTCCCAAAATAAATAGATTACCCGTAGCAGCTAATAAGAATGCAGCGACATGGCACTCTGGAGCAGCTGTTTCCTTCTGTGCCATGTTGATAGAAAAACTGACAAGGGACATTTAAAATTCATTGCTGGGAGACTCCATATTATAATGAATCTCATTAATAGTAATTAGGGGGGTTTTTTTCCTCCCGAGCTTCCATGGCTGATACCCTCGCTTTTATAGGTCAAAAAAACTTAAATACTAGACAGCCCCCTTAACAACTGACAACATCATTTGGTTCCCGAAGAATATGTCATAGGCTTCAATCGACTTCCAAGCAGAAAATGTTCATGTTCTTGCCTGAATGTCTGCATTGGCCCGACACAGCCACAGTGCGGATTTTAAAAAGTCATGACTGGAAATGGAAACACGCTTGTCACAAAATCACCAATGACTTAATCACGATTATAAGAAGGCAATAGGTCAAAGCAACCACTTTTCTTCCCTGGTCTAAAGAGTTCTCTTGGAATTCATTATGGAAAATCATGACCCTCGCCCTGTGTACCTCGTCTGGGAATAGCGGGGTGTGTCTTGATGTAAATGGGCAGAGGAACTGTTTTCTTGCTCTGGGATCAGCCTGCAAGAGTGTAATCTAATTACTCTGCGTTTCACTTACATGTGCAGACAGGGAGGGCTGTTTCTTTCTCTTGGCAGGGGCTGCAAAGTGCACTCCTACCGTCTGCGCGGGGTGGTAACAGGACTCCTGTATTGTGCGGTGATGGGGGCAGCGGAGGCCATGCTATTAGGTAAGTGCTTCTGCCCGGTTACCCCCGCAGGCTGCCCTTCACACGCGTCCCAGCCATTGTGCCACAGAGACAGCACAGCCATCGAATGTTAATGCCAACCTAATTATATATTTTGGCTTCCGTTTTTGCAATAGGCTGTACTTAAGCAAAATTTAGTGCCGTCTTCTGTGTTCCTACAGCTGGATAATTACAAGGCCCTTCAGTTTTCGGAGCAGGAAATTAATGATACAAAGATCAGCAGCTATTTAAAGACAGTGCGCTCTGCACTTCCAGGGACCCGCTCCTGGAAAGCGTGGGGAACTCTGCGAAGGTAGTCCCGAGGCAGGAGGCAAGGAGGTGCGGGTTCCATTCAGCTTCGGAGTCAAAGGGTTTTGATGCTTGGGTCAATGTATTGTGAAAGGCAATCTCTATAAAAACATGTCTTTCTTGTGATACTGCCGCCTACATCCCTTCTAATAAATGCTCCTTAGATGGGGGTTGGCTGGGGAAGGTACTGGCAAAGCCGAAAGCTAGAGAAACAGAACTCCAGGTCTTCAAAGTCCCCTGATTAGTGGAACAGAAATATAAAGCATTAAGGCTGGAAGAAACCCTAGAAATCATCCAGTCGAGGGGTATTGAAAAGCGTACTTTTGAACTACAGATACATCTAAGCAGAGGTGAACTGTAAATTCGATAAAGCTGGGGCTGCCCCGGGTCCCTGGACGCTCCCACTGTCCTGGGGTAGGAAAGCTTCTGAGCCATACCTCAGCTCGGCCGCAGGGGAGAGAATCCCACCGCTGATACAATTATCTTTCCAATACTACGTCGTAGCGAAGTCTAATGTGCTAGCTGAAGACCCTTAGCTACTGCCCATGATGGAAGAAAAAAGAGCTAATCGGAGTCACCAACTACGCTCTCCCCCACAATTGTCTCCCTGGGCGGCCACTGCGAAGGGCTACTTTGCCTTGATGCCGAAGTCTTTAGACAATGGGACCTGTTTGTCTTGCAAATGTTTTAAACTTCACAGGTTGGAGTCAGGATCATTAAATATTTCACATGGAGTAGGTGAAAATATTCTGGAAGAAAGCCTGTATTAGGCAAAGTCAAGTCAGAATGTTGACCAAAACAAAAGGTCCTTGGAGAGGTCAAAGGCAGGAAAAGGAATTGTTGTAGATGAGCTCATCCTCTCTTCTTCCAAGTGAAGTGGTCTGCGGCCTTCTGTCATTTGGCCCTCACGCGCATAGGAGCAGAAACAGTGCTCATCACTGCAAACTCTTGAAGCAGTAGAAGAATGCCTAACCCCTGGCAGGGAGCAGAAAACCAGTGGAGGTCGCCCTGGTCTTTCTGCTGTTTGGGAGGAGAACGGCAACAGTCCTCCAAAGTTGTCCCTTCTTCTGTTTCCAAGAGCTTCCTTTCCTTCTGTCTTTTTCTCTCTTCCTTTAGAGAACTGTTTGTTCAGATGTGTTTTTGTGTGTGTGGTCGTGTGTGTGTTTATGGGTGAGAGTGTGGTTGAGTGTGGGTTTGGCTGTATGTGAGTGAGTGTGTGTGCACGCAGTTTGTCAGGCGGAACATGGGCTTTTGAGCCCAAGAGATCCGAGTCTAAATCTCCCTTCCATCCCTCCCAGGATGGTTAGACCATCAGTGCTCACACCCAACCACGTATCAGCATCCGCTGCAGATCCTGCTAAGCTCAGAGCACTGGGTTCACCCCAGACTTTCTGATTCACGAGGTCTGCGATGGGCCTGAGAAGTTAAATTTCTAGCAACTTCCCTAGTGAGGCTAACTCCATGCTCCAAGACAATCAAACATTCTGTTAACTCTGTGGCGGGAGATAAGAGACCTACTACCAGGGCAGTTGTAAGGAGTCAAGTATGTAGATGGCCTAGCATCGGGCCTAAAATAGTAGGGTGGTGAGGAGAGAGAAACCCACCACTGTGCATTACTACGTCTTGAGACTAAATGCACCCTTTTGTCATCTGAAGTAATATGGCGACAGGGAAAATTAATGCAACTTTGAGGAGTACCAAATCACGCACCACGGGAAGGCCACACCTAGAGATTCTGAATTTTATCACAAACCAAAGACGTTGTTTTAAAAGCAATTTTAGGGGAGCCCGGCAGACTCACTCAGTAGAGCGTGTGGCTCCTGATTTCGGGGTGGTGAGTTCAAGCCCCACGTTGGGTGTAGAGATTGTTTAAATAAACTAAAAATAAATAAATAAACAAATAAGTAAAAGCAATTTCAGGTCTTCACGCTGACTGGGGTGATGACATTGCCTCAAAATGCACACGTCGTTGTACTTCAGATGAATACAGAGGTACCATTTTCTGGAAATTCGTGGGATATTTGTTTCTTTTTACAAAACAGTTCCAGAACCTGTGTACCACTTCCAGAATGGAAAGAGGCCTAGAGATGCCTTTGGCCTTTCGTGTGATGATTTGGCGGCCTGATTACAGTGATTCCATCTTTGATGTCTCTTGTCTACAGGAATTACTGACTCACTGGCCAGTGTACCTACTGACTTTCTGAAAGGCAACAAAGACACAGGCTGTCGTGTTTCCCGCCACCTGCCCCCGTGTTGTCTCTCCCCAAGATCGGGGCTACAGCCCTAAATTGGAAAACCGCCACTCAGCGAACGCAACGTAGGGCGTCGGGCGTTTCTGTCATGTTTCAGGGCCTTCCCCTCAATCTGGTATCACTCTGATATTTTGGCTTGGAAACAATTCCCCAAAAAAGATGATATTAAGGCAACAATTACAATCAAAATCTTTCTCTTTTGACGGGAGGCCACCCACTAGGCGCGGATTTAAAGCTGTAGAAGAAGAAAGTCTGGAAATAAGCCCTGGACAGGGTTGCTCTTCCTCTGCATTTGGACAACTTTTTCACATTTAAGATTAAGATTTCCAATCCCGAGAGCTCAATATTATAAGTTCCATCTAAGTTCTTTTAAATATTTCAATAGTATTGGTTTAAAATCCAGTGTAAGTACTAGTCTTTCCTTGTACTTAAAAAAAAAAAAATATTTCAAAGTAATGGCCTCACAAGCATGAAATATTGTACCCCTTGATTAAATTTTGTAGCCCCTGATTACATGAGAGCTGTGAAATATGACCGCCTCCCCGGCTGGCCACAGATAGGTTGTTAATGCGTCCGTGTCGCTACCGTATGTAGGTATATCCAGATCCCTCTGTCTACTCAGAGGTAGATAAATGAGGAAGAGGGCTGTGACCATATAACATAGAGGTGTCAAGAAAACTAAAAAGAGAAATTCAATTACTTCCATAATCCTTCTTACATTTCTACTTTACATAATTCTTCATCATTACAAGAGGCCACTGGTTCTTTAATTCACTTTTCATTATAGACCGTCTTGTCATATACTCCAACCCAAACTACTTACCTGGTCACAAAATTCTAATATACTTTCAGTTAGGAGCTTTAGACCTTGCTCTCTCAGTAATTAACATGCACCGAATCTGTCCGGTTTTTCCTCTTTATCTGTTGAGCGAATCTGTCCTACCGTAAGAAATAACTATAGCCATGCTCAATAGGCAAAATCTTATTTAAGGCATGAACACCATTCCCACCCAGTGGGAATGAAGTATTGATGCACAGATGAAGGGTAAACAGAAGAGGGGTCCTCCGTTCTCCCAATCATTCGGGACATGTTGACGTAGAGACACGCTCCCTCCAGGCAGCATGACATATAGACGCGGTCACAGAAGAAAGAGCAGCTTTGACATCCTGTAATGATGGATGAAATTGAAGCTTAGCATTAGTTACGAAATATCCCCCATCGTGTCAGATACTTATTAAGCGTGATTCTCCTGTGGCCTTGTCCCTGATCCCTGTTTCAGTTGTTAGTGCACCTGGCCCCAGTCTCCTATTTCTGCCTGGACCCACGAAGTCAGTTTTTCACACAAAGTGGTCTAAGGACAAGGCCGATGCTACAAGGACAGTCTGACGTCCACATTCCCCCAAACGCACTAGACACAGAGCCTGTGGTAGTAAGATTAATCAGTTCACTCACAGCCTAAAATGGGAGACCAAGTCTGCGACTTATATCAAGAGACTAAAGACAGGTGTACGGGAGACAATCCAGTAAGCAGAACACTGGGCGCGAAAGGCGTTCAGCACAGAAAAGCAGAAATCAAAGATGACTCAGCACGAAGGCAGATCATGGTCTCCACCTGCCTTTTTTATTTTGATCTGTGTATTCCACTGAGAAGACCCAGTTAAGAGCAAACAGGCTATGAAATCTAATCAAATCACAACTTTGCAACTTTCCTCCAAGGGAAGATCGTCGACCACTTCCTGCACCGTCTCGCTCCTCCGGTCCTCAGGGGAAGGTTTCCACAGCCCCTCTGTGACCCAAGTGTAAGTCTGCCTTTCCCGTAACAGACACAAGTATGGCTTCATGGGGTCCTTTGTGCCCCCTCCCTTTGATATGCTTTACAAATCTTATTGATGAAAAGATGGTTCGTGGAAGTGAATTTTCAACTTCCTGGACACTCAACAAGCTTGTTTTCTGAAGGCAAGGAGCGTATAAAAGATGCCTGCTTTGCACATTTGCTCCCAGACCGGTCCCAACCCTAATAGGCAGGGCAAACATGTGTGAGGTGTCTGCTGTGTGGCACATTATGGTAGACCTTAAACACAATCCAGAGACATCTACCCACAGGTCCTGGGGTCATGGAAAGAGTAGATGAAGTCAGGGACGGGCCATCTGGGTCAGCCTCTCCAGTTCCTAAAAGAGATACCTGGGAGAAGCCAGGTGGGTCAAGTGGTCTTCTTGTTATTGAAATGACCAAGCACACACACGAAAGAAAGAAAGAAAGAAAGAAAGAAAGAAAGAAAGAAAGAAAGAAAGAAA
>NW_024423344.1:76196185-76285350 GCF_017311325.1 Ursus maritimus
AGAAGAAAGAAAGAAAGAAAGAAAGAAAAAAGAAAGAAGGAGAAGAAGAAAGGAAGGAAGGGAGGGAGGAAAGAAAAAACTAGGGAAAAGATAATTATTTTAAAATGAAGGTATTTTATAAACTATACAGTATAATACCAATATAAAGTAACATGTGGTTAATTAGTTGAACACTGACATAAAAAATATGTGAAATGGTGACAATTGATTTGAACTTGGCCTTGAAGGAGTTAGCAGAAAAAGTCCTTGAGCCAGAGCTCTCAATTACCAGCCTTCCCTGGTCTTGCTTAACAGAGCAGTGCCGGAGAGCCGACCCACAGACAGAAAGCTATGCATGCCGCCCACGTTACCAAACAGAAATTGATGTGTGACCTGCAACCAATCGATCAAACAGAACACTGCCTGAAGACAGAGAAAAGCGAGAGCGTCTTCAACACGCACCCACCCCCGCCATTCATTACCCTATAAGTCACACACGGGGGACTACAAGATTCACAGTTTGTATTAAACCATGATCAGTTTGTCATTCCCAGAAATCGCTAGGAAAACAAAAGAACAAAATTGATGAAATAAATAAATGAAATAACCCAAGTCACAGGGTATTAGAAAGATACATCTTCATACATGAGTCACAGAAATTTATCACCCTTTCAGCATGGAGTCGTCCGCATCACCATATATTACCATGTATTTTAGTGTTGTGTCTTTGCAGGGTTACCATGCTTGGAATGCATAAAACTTTTGACGATAAGCTGCCTCCAATCCATGTTGGAAGTAGACGGGATATCAATCAAAAGTCGATGAAATATGTAGGAGCCCTTGCGTCTTTGTGTGGCTGAATGAAGAGGAGTAGCACCAGCGTCCCTGCGTGAGTTTTAAAGATGAGTGAGCTGAGCGCAACTTAGTGGCAGAATTGTCGCAAGGATCCCTCTCTCCCTGTTTAAGAGACAAAGTGCCCGAGCTTTAACGATGAAACATAGTGCTATCTATGCATTAACTCAATGAAAGTGTTTTAGAAATTTTCATTAATTGTTCTCCATAAGTATCACAGATGTCATTCCCATTTTTGAGATGAGGAGCTCGAGGCTTAGAGAAGTCCTAAGCCCTGCCGTAGGAGGGTGGCTTAGAACAGCAGCAATTTCTTCTCTCTCGTGTCTGGAGGCCAGAAGTCCCCAGTCAAGGTGTCAGCAGGGTTATTCTCCCACTGCGACCCGGGGCCGGGGGATCCTTTGCCTCTTGCAGTTCCAGAGGCCCCAGGCACTCCCTCGTCTGCAGCTGCCTCATCCCAGGTCGGCCTTTGTCTTCCCGTGGCTTCTGGGTCTGTTTCTGCACAACCACCTTCTTACATAACTTCTTATCAGTCACGTTGGATTAGGGGTCACCCTACTCCAGTGTGACCTCCTCTTACCTTGACTATATCTGCAATGAGCTCGTGTCCAGCTGCAGTCACACTCTCAAGTACTGAGGGCTAGGACTTCAACCTTCTTTTTGGGGGAAACAGAACTCAGCCCATGGCCCTTACTCTAAAATCATCAAGCAAATTAATGGCCTGTTGTGATCAGAAGTGTGATCTCACGCCTTATCATTCCTACACCCTTTCCACAGAAAAGGTATCTGGGACTAGGGACATGGGAGAGGGATGGTGGGCATATTGCCACGTTGTACAGTCCTGAGCAACCACAGACCCGTGCAAGCAGCTTGGGCATTGCTTGGTGAGAGTGAGACCACGTGAGCCAATGAGAAGGACAGTGGCTCCGATATCAACAGATGACATTTTCCTGGCCATGGAGACCAATAAAACAAGTGGCCAACCCATCAGACAATAAAAAGAAATATGGATTAATAGAGAAGCGTTGGTCCGTGATAAGTGCTCTGTAGGGAAGTAACAGTGTCCGTGAATGGGGCACTGAACTCAGCGTCACCAAAATCTGTGTGTCTTTTATGGAATGGAGATGAAGCAGGACCCCAGCGAGGACCTGGTCTGCATCCGTCATCCCCCCTTTCATGATGTCCTTGGTCTCCTACTTTCTACGTCCAAGGCTGGTCATGCCTCCTGCTCTGTCCCTTGGCCTCCTTCATCTCTTCTAAGATCTTCCCTCAGTGGTGGCTCCACGCACGAATCCAATCTCTCACTGTCCTGCAAATTGAGTTCGCATGCGTGCGCATACGTAACCTTCCAGAAATCATTGCCCCTGAGAAGCATGTCCCTCTGGGTTAGCCAGCTGAGGAAAATTAAAAACAAGGATAATGTCACCTGAAGAATCTAAGAAACATTATTGCCTTCATACGTGTTCTTCATGATATGGGAACTAAGTAATATCCTGGGCCCAGAATGGCTCAGAGAGAGGCTTCCCAGGATTTTATAAAAATCAACATTTCAAGAAATTCTAAAGTCTGTCTTTTCCAATTCAACCTTCTCTCTGGCACAAGAGTTCAATGACCCCACACTCACAGGCCTGGTGGGGCTCGGGGGACCTTGCTGAAGAGAGCTTGCCCTCCGAGGTCTCTTCCCTACATGCGAATAGACTATAATCTGACCTCTTCATGCCCCCCGTAGAACCCCAGTGCTTTCCCCACTGTGGCTAGTTAGCAGTCAACATCTGGTGGCATCCTTAACAGAGATATTCCCAACCAATTAAGAAGGAAGACGATGTTCAAAGAGAGCAGTATGCAGATGTCTGGACATTCAAAACCCAACTGACTCGAAGAAACTTCTAGCATCCGATGAGGAAGTAGTCAAGTAAGGAAGGGTCTTAGCACAGGATGAGCTCACCATTGCCCTATTTTTCCTCCTCACTTCACAATCAAATGTCTCGAAGGAGGAGTCGTGTCTACCACTTCCCACCCCCCCCACATTGGACGGGAGTCTTGTTTCTGTTCTTATTAAACCATCGACACCTGTCACTTCCTCCAAACCCATCATTTACATGATAGTTCTACTGCCTCTGGCAGGAAAAGCTTTTCCAACCTCTAAAAACTGTGTCTTTGATTCGGGACAATATTAATTTTCCTCTTGTCACTCACACGGCACTCTCTCAATTTCTGTCCTAGATTTTTCCTTTGTCTGACCTCTTAGTGTGGACGCAAGAGGGAACATCACCGCCCCGCATTCCGATCTCAGGGGTGACTGGCCGCACCCCTACTGCACGTGCTCTGTTCAATAGGAAGTGGGACCAAGTCCAGCCACAGTCAGGGTTGGGGGCTGGGGGCTTCAGAAGCCCAGAATCCAAGGGCGGAGCCGCTGGGGCCCACGCAGGAAAGTGGCACCCGGCTGTCTACCCTCCAGCCAGGGGCGAGGGGCAGGCTACGCTGGGACATGAGCAGGTAAGTCTTGTAGGGCTGGATGAGGTCATCACAGGGGTGACCGTAACGAGAATGGCATCATAGTTTCCCCCATGGCTCTGTTCCAAGTGCACAGAGTACTTTCTGAAAGATCACTTCTAAGAAATCGACTTTTGGCCAAACAGAGCACCTCAATCACAAGAGCCCAGAATAAAATGAAAAATCATGAGAAGGTTCGGACATGCAGAGCTCACACCTGCCATCTGGTTCAGGTGGCAGTAGGCCTGTCCCTCCTTTCGTCCAGCAGGTGGACAGGCCATGAGTAGCAGGCTCGAAGGCGCTCTCAGGAAGGCCGGGGGCTGTCTGGGCTGAGCGGCAAAGGGCCAGAGGTCAGCTTCTACAGGTAAGATTAAAGTGACAGACACGTGTGCTTCCGGAAGCCTCTGTGTCACCGCACACCGTGAACCCAGAATATTCTACATTCTGTGGTCAGCTGTGGGATGTAGTTATTTTGAGTTATTAAATATTCGTTACTAAATATTCAATATTTGCCAGGGTTGCTTTTTCATGCGAACTAATTACGTGCCAGGCCTTTTATTGCCAAGAACTATATGCCTGTAAAACTAATTAGCATGACAATAACTGCCCCTCATCTAAAGAGGGTTATGAAAGAGCAGGATAAATATTTAATTTTAATGCTGTTTGGAAGCTTTTCCCGATTAAACAGGAAGTTCTATCCAGGGGCCTTAGAAGCTCCTTCACAATAAGCAAGTGGCACAGAAAATGTCACTAAGGCAAAGTGCGCGTTGGCAGAGTTTCTATCGGCACCTGTTATGGGTTGAATTGTGTCCCCCTCAAAAGAGACGTGATGAAGTCCTCTAACTCCCAAAACTCAGGAGGTGATCTTCTTGGAAGGTAATGGAGTTTACATGAGGTCGTTAGGGTGCATCTTAATCCAGTAGGACTGATATTTGAAAGGGGGACATTTGGACCCAGATGGGCACGCAGGAGAGCCCCATGGAGACTGCCAGCCAGCCCCCACACGCGGGCAGGTGGACGCGAGGAAGGCCAGGTTCCCCGCACAGCCTCGGGAAGAACCCCATCTCCTCACACCCTGGCCTCAGACTCCTGTCTTCAGAGCTGGGAGAGAATAAACTCTGCTGTGTCAGGTCTGCCGTCCGGTCTGTGGTCCCAGAACGTGGACGTGGGGCCAGCGCTTGCTGGTAAATGCCTGAAGATCTGGAATCAAGGGCCAAACTCATTTTGGATCAAGGCCTTTACCCTCTGACTCCCTCTTCCCTTGCTGGAAGCCTCCCAGACCCCATGTGCCGACCACCAGTGTAAGCTGCCCTCTTGTTATGCAGTTTTGTTCTCAGAATTAAGGAGAGCACCTCTCCAGGAATTTGACTTCCAGATGGGCCCTTTCCACCACCTGCTGGGGCCATAATTTCACCTTCGGGTTCTTACTTAGACTCTGAACATAGTCAATAAAATTAGAAGGGCTCGAGTAAAGACATTTATAGCAATGGTCGGTCTTCCTGGCCGTGCCCGAGGTGACATAAGGATCCAGGGAAAGAAAGAAAGCTTCTAGAGCTGTTGCACCTGTGTCACGAGAGACCCGCTGGACTAAAACAGGAAGGAAGACAAGAAAATGCAATGAAATGTACACACTTCTTCATCCACCCCCCCCCCCCAGGAAGCGCATTCTAGACATATTTTTGGCCCATTACCCTGCGAGGTATTGAGGGCACGAAAAAAAAGACAAATTCTCAGTTGAGCACTTTGGATCTGTTTCGCCTCCTCAGTCGTGACTTCCCAGCAGCTTCGGACGCAGAGCAGCCCCCCTGGGACAGGAAAGGTGTTGGGACTCCCTCCCTCTGGCCCCGGCTGCTCGGACCAGGGAGGCGACCGGCCTCGGCTGCAGAAGAGCTTCCCAGTGCGCTGCTGGGGCTAAGCCCAGGGAGACAAGCGCCCGTCCCCTGAACGATGACCTCGACTCATCAGCCGCTTGCAGTCCATCTGATGGTGTCTCGGTTTCCACCCCCTGGGTCTGTTCCAAGCTTTGCTGTAAAGTGTTACTATCCCACCTTTAAACTCCAGTGCGTAGAAAAAGTCGCCGTTAGGAGAGAAAACGCCCCGTGTGTGCGCGTGTGTGCGCGTGTACGTGCGTGATTGCACATCAATCCTGTGTACAGATCTCTACAGCTGATGGGTCACAGCAAGGGGCAGGCTGATTTGTGAAGATCACTAAAATAGTAAGAGTCGCCAGAATGCCGGCAGATCGTAAGCGCGCCCTCCGCCTGCCCCAGTGACATCACAGAGCGCCCGGGCCGCGGAGGGGACGCAGCGCACTGCAGACGTGCCGCTCCTTCCTTTGTTCTCATCCACGGCGGCCTGATCTGGAACAGCCTTGGCCCGGTGTGTTGTGTTCTCCTCTCCACCCAGGCAGCAGGAGAGGTAAAAAGGTACAGAAAATGCTGGAAACTGCCAGCGGCAGCAGAGGCGGTGGCAAAAATAGAAAAATCCGTTCAAAGCATATGGGTCACCAGTCTCAGCCTCCCCAGATCACAGTCGGCCGGAGGGAGGGATGTGGGCAGAGCCCTGTGGCCTTCTCCTCACAGTGCTTCTTGTTCAGTCTGGGGGCCCGGAGCCGGGCCCGGAGCCGGGCCCGGAGCCGGCCCCGGCTGCGCCCTCTTCCCTGGGAGGATGGCCCATCTCTTCCAGGCAGGAGCCCCTGAAGTGCGTGACGTGCCAGCCCGGAACGTCTTCCCGGGGCTCGCTGCTGCTCTCCAGACCCCGAGGGGAGAGCTCACGCTTGTTCTTGCTCCTGCCCCAGTCAGCATCCTGGGCGTGAGCAGCTTGGTTCCCCTCAATCGACTGGGCTGAAATGACATCACCTCAGTCTGCAAGCCAGAGACTGCCTCAGGCCCCCTCTGTCCGCTCCTTAAGGACGGACCTCCTGGACAAGAGGGACAAGCAGCCTCCAGGGCAGGGCGCAGATGCAAACCAGCGTGGTGGTCCCAGGCGAGGCCCTCGAGGGGAGGATGGCATCCCCCCATGTACTTGGGACCCAGCTCATGGCCATCCCTCTGTCCCCCTTCCTTTCATCCGGGCAGCAGCCTTTCCCAGTTCCGGGGGCTGCTGCTGTAAGCCTCCACCTTCTCCCCAGTGTCCTCACCCCACCGTGTCCTAAGAAGGCATCCCCAGCATAATGGGGGGCCAAGAGTGAAAGCAGCCCCCCCCACATTCAATCTCCCAGCTCACGACCACCCACCCCATGCCCTGTGTCCTCTCATTCTCCTTGGAAGAGAGCACCTGCCAGGCGCCCTTCACCTGCGGTCTGCGTTGTTTGCCAGTCCTCCTGAGACTGAGTCACCCCGCCGTGTCCCCGGCAGAGTAGTCCACGCTGTGTCCGTAGCGCATTGTCCTTCTCTCTCCAACGCAGCAGGCAGCAGGGTGTCCACACCCCTGCATCCTGTTCATCCCCACTTCATCTTTCTGCTCCTGCTCTCGGGAGTCCCGCACCTGGGAAGACACCCACCTGCAGCTGCCCAGCATCTGTCCCCAGCATCTGTCCCTAGCATCTGTGTGCAAAAGCCCAAGGACCGGGCCAGGAAAGCAGGAACTTTGTCGCAAAGGTGGGGGTAGAAGAGATGGAAAGGTGATCCTCTGCTCTGGGCGAAGTACTTTACACACCCCCATTTTACAGTTACTCAAGCCCCGTGAACAGAAGAGGCTGGGGTCAGATCACTCTATAAATGCAGGGCTATCCCCTTGGTGGGCAGCAGCCTGAAACCCCCTCTGTACCCCTTCCCAGAGCACCTGTGCCCATCTACCATCTAGAAAACTCCCCCCACTAGACAAGAGGAACTAGAATCAGGTGCCCCCCAACCCCTAGTCTGGATGTCAGTGGAGGGCAGGGTGTAGGACTGTAGAAATTATGTATGTGGCTGGGGTCGTGTACTTGTTAATTTACGCTCCTATTTTATTGAGAAAAATATTTTAGAAACAGTGTTTTATTGGGTCAGTTGTGTGCGGGGCAATATTGAATGGCTGTGCACGTAAAAACCATCCCAACATTCCAGCGTAACAGGAAAAGTGTCTACTTTGATTCAAGTTTCCCATTTTAAGCAAATATTTTATATATATTTAATCATTGTTCCTGGGTGGTGTTACCTGTTATATTTGGTATTGCATTTCAAGCATTTCCCATATTATTTCAATATTATTCTACCTCTAGTTACAGATTATTGTGAAGTTTCCATAATCGTTAAACAGCACAGTATTCCGCTGAATGAATAATTGTATTTATAACTGTTCCTGTACTTTTTTTCCCTTTTTATCTTATAGATTGTTCCGTTAAACATACTTCTTCATGAAGCTTCTTTTTCCTCATTAGATGTCCTACCTTAGGGTGCATTCCCAATAAAGTAATTACTGGACCAAAGGACATCTGGACTGAATCACTATCTAGAAGGTTGTGCCCATCTTACCCCTCCAGTGGGCGAGAAGTCTATCTCACAGAACTATCGTCTGTACTATTGGCATTCAAAAATTTTTTGCCATTTGATAAGTGAAAAAAAGTTACTATTGTTTGTTTTCATTTATTCACCACATGAACATCAATATCTTCTGAGATGTTTGCTCACCTGTAGTATTTTCACTTTATGTGTAATCTGTGCCTTTATTCCCACCCCAGGTAGGAATCGAAATCTGTTAAAAAATTGGGGAAAAGCCCTCATTTTGAAATGACTGGATGACTTCGCCAAGCATCGCCGTCTCCTCTATGGCCAACCACCCCAGGACCGCAGAGCCCCCCAGCTGACGAGCGCCCACCCGCCTCCGGGCTCCCGTGTCTGCTCTGGGGCCCCCATAACTGAACATCGGGGCCACTGCCCCTGCCAGCACAGGGATTCCCTTGCCCTGGTATCTTGGCACGGGAAGCTGGACAGAGGAAAACTGAATGGGACCGTCTTTGAGCAGAAACACTCCTTCTGAGGTCAAGGTATCCAGACTCATGGTGCCAACTTGCAAGCACAGAACACACAAATCCCCCAGGGCTCAGTGGGGACCGTGGTCAGCCGCTGGTCATTCCTACTTCTAGTCCCCAGACAGCAGAGCCTCTTCTGTGAACTTTCTTCCCTTCTCCCTTCATCTGCCATAGAAGTTCCAAGATTCTGAGCTCACTCAGTGCGAGCCATGACTTTCTGCAAGCGTCCAAGAGCACATGGCCTTTCCACCATCTCCCACAGTCCTCACTAACGCCTTAAGTCTTATGTTACGGAATCTGCTATCAGCATACTTGTTCCTTCTCCATTCAGCGTTCTGTCCCACTGTGACGAACACCCTTGGAATCCAGCCCCACACAGTCTCCCGGCTCCTGCCAGAAATGCCGGCGAGACCCCACGTGAAGTTCATTTCCTCCCTTGGCAGGTGCTGTCCTCCCCCAGCTGGGTGATGCTCTGATATGGAGGACAGGTGGGGAGAGATTGTGAGCGTTCGTGAGGGCATGTGTCAAGGCAGAGAGCACAGTCTTTACCAGGGACGCGTGGGCCACTTCTGCAGGTGCAGAGGGTGACAGGTGTCTAGGGGTTCAGGATTTGCAAATTCATTGACCCAACTTTCAGGGCCCCACTGTGCTGAAATCAGAGTCCTGAGGACAGTATAGCAAGTTTACTGGAGTTGAGAATAGTCCCCTCCAGGGCCCCCACCCCTGCGAACAATGAAGTGCTATCTGGTTCTCGATTTTTGGCTTCTTCTGCCCTCTGGCTGAAGAAGAGGGTGATCTCTCTATTTTGCCAAAGAAGCTGTCTTAGTTCAGTCTTGCTCTAATAATAGATGGGGGAGGGCTTAAACAACAAACATTTATTCCTCACGGTTCTGGAGGCCGGGAAGTCCAACATCAAGGTGGTGGCAGATTCAGTTCCTGGTGAGAACCCACCGCCCGGCTTGCAGATGGCCACCTTCTCCCCGTGTCCCCGCTCGGTGTCTCCTCCTGCTGTCACGAGGTGCGAATCCCATCGTGGCTCCGCACTCAGGGCTATTCTAAATCTAATCACCTCCGGAAGGCACCCCTGTTAATACCATCCCATTGGGAGTTAGGGCTTCCCCACGTGAACCTGGGGGGACACACACATTCAGCCCATAACAGAGACCCTTTGACCTCCACGCGT
Organism: Ursus maritimus; assembly: GCF_017311325.1. NCBI lineage: Eukaryota > Metazoa > Chordata > Mammalia > Carnivora > Ursidae > Ursus > Ursus maritimus. The sequence goes on from NW_024423344.1 coordinate 76,205,641, forward strand.
GTCTTCAGTTAATCACACTTGCCTTTCATTGTTTTTCTCTAAATCAGTGTGTCTCCATCCGGGCACTGTTGACATTTGAGACCTGATCACTCTTTGTTTGGGGTGTTGCCTTGCCTACCGTAGGGGATTTAGCAGCCCACCTGGACTCTACCCGCCAAATGTCAGTCAGAGCAACTCTTCCCCTCAGCCATGACGACCAAGACATCTCGCATCACCACATGTCTCCTGGGGAGCAAAATATCCCCTCAATGAGAACCATGCTCTAAAGTATGGACAGCCCTCAACAAGAGACCCTGGATTCCGCAGTCCTTATCAGTGCTTCTCCTGGAACCTCTCCTCCTGTGAGCTCCCTTCTACCCCCACCCCAGCCTGGCGGGACGGCCTTCATGGCGGGTCAGCCTCCATGGCAGGAGATTTTCATGGCAGGACATCCTTCATGAGGGCTGCCCTTGCTCGCAGCTCATATAGGTCAAGCCAACTCGGAGACACATAAGTGTTTACAGAAAGTGTGTTGGGGATGGCGGTTGGGCAGGGCAGCCCTGGGGAGTCAGGAAGCAGGACTGTGCCGGAGCTAATGGCAGCACGGCTGGGAGACGCGGCACGGAGCTCACAGGGGGCCGTGGGTCAGGGTGCTCCCTGACAGGTGCTGGGCACGAAGGCAAGGGGGTTGAGTTTTCTGTCACTGGACAGACGTGCTACGGACTGAATGTCTGTGTCCCCCCACATTCACATGTTGAAGTCCTAACCCTTAGTGGGATGGTGGAGGAGGCGGGGCCTTGCCGAGGGAACTGGGTCCCAAGAGTGGAGCTCTCAGGAATGGGATTGGTGCCCTTCTAAAAGGCGACCCCAGAAGCTAACTCATCCTCTTTCCCCTGTGTGAGGACACAATGAAAAGTTGGCCAGAAGAGGGTCCTCCCCAGAACACCGCGTGCTTCACCCTCATCTCGGACTCACTTCCAGTCTCCAGAAGTGTGAGAAATAAACTTTTGTTCTCTAGGCCCCCGGTCTACGGTATTTTTGTTATAGCGGCCAAAGTGGCCTAAGACAGAGGCGGCCACAGGAAGGGTGAGCCCGGGCCAGAGCAGCCCCCTCCAGAGGATGTGATTCCAGAGCGAAACTCAGGCCACGGGCAGCTCCCCGAGGCCTCCAGGACCCAGACATCTCATGCTATCAGGTCTGTTACAATAAGAGTGTCTCTATTCAGATGCCCCCTCCCCTTCCCCCAGCTGTCTTTTTCACTAGCCTCTGGCCGTGGCAGGTGGGCCACGCTTCCTCCCCTCGGACTCTCAGCCACCAGCAGGACCTCCGGCCCTCGTCCAACTCAATTTATATTTGTTTCATGAACGAATGAATGAACCAATTAACGGCAGAGTTGATGTTTTTTTTTTTTTTTCCAAGCAAAATAAAACAACTCCTTACATATTTACCAGGGCTAATTATGAAAGATGAAAAACATGTTTTCTCCTTCTGTAAAGTCTCTCCCGAGCTTACAGGCACGCTTGGCATCTTTCTTTTCTAGACAGCGCTCCCTCTGCACTCCTGCTAATTCCTGCAGGGACTGCGGCCATGTGGGAAGGTCCCCTCCGTGCATTTCAGTAGCATCTTGGGACAGATTCCTTTGGCACCATATGCCAGATGCAGTTGTGAATTGGACTTAAAGGTACAACACGAGCACATTATCTAATTAATTAACATTTAAAGGCTCTCGGAAGAAGAAATCACTGGGCAGACAATGGGATATGAGAATATGTAAATGATTAAACTCCAGATTTGGGGAATTTAAGATATTTTAATGGGCACCCAAATTTATGTCCTGGCCATGTCTGCTCACTGGAGCCTCAGGCTTTGGGGACATTATTAGCAGGTGCTGGATGTCAGCCCATTTTCCAGTCCAGGTCGGAAAACTTGAACTACTCAAAGTCAGTCCTTAAGAATGTATTTTTACTACTTATTAAATAAACTGTTGCCCTGTGTTCTGGTACCAAGAATTCGTCTCGTAGGAAAATGGAAACACGATGGTAATGAGCACTCTGTCCTCAGCTGATGATGCCGGGAGAAAGGCACTGAAAGCCATTAACACAGCACACAGAGCATCGCTGGGGCTCACGATGTTTCCTGCAAGGCTTTGCACTTCTGAATTTGTTCTCAGCAAAACAAGTCAGCAGTGTCCGTAGGTAATGAAAAGACTCATATTAGGAACATAATGGGAGTGACTGAAGGGGTTCTGGCTGCACCAGGAAAGCATGTGTATTTTTGGGGCCAGGCCGCTGTGGGAGCCAGCTGTCCCCAATCTGAATCTAGTTGCACTGTGACCTCAGCGTGTGCAGGAGAGCCAGCAGCGACCCGGGACGCAGCAACGTTCTCTTCTGTTCCTGCCTTGGGATGAGCTCAGCAATGCCGCGTAACCGCCAGTCTTAAAATGCATATGTATATACAAGCACTTGCTACTTCCCACTTTCCAGGCATGTGACAGTAGGAGCTCTTCCCAGCACCTATGGGGACACCGGGAGGATGTGACATCAGAGGGACCGGCACGGGCTCTCGCGCGGTCCTCTTCCTGCTGCCTGTGCCTCCCGAATGCCTCCTGGTCTGCTGGTAGCTGCCAGGTGAAAACAGGAACGCCACGCCAGCGCTTCCTGTCGAAGCGTCTGCCTGTACTCGCCCCCAAGGCCAAGCGGAAGACCGCGCCCAGTATCCCACGAAGGTAAAGAGAAAAACAAAATGGATCTCTCTTGTTCTTCCAGCGGAGAGCACCTGGCTTCTCTGTGGATGCCGGGCGGCTTCCCCGAGCCGAGCCCCATCCTCCACCCCTCCTCCAGGACCTCAGGGTGCTCACATGCACTTGTCCACCTGCAGAAACCGTTGACACGTGCTTTGGAGTGTGCCGTGCACAGACGGCCCAGGGGCGCCGACACGCTCACCAGTACAGGCTGCACTTGGCCGTCCCTCTCCTCTAAAGTCGGAAAGGTCGGGAGGGGGCTTTCTGCCATCAGCTCAGCTGCAGACGATGCTCACACTACCCAGCGATATGATCAGGCCAAAATGATCTTAACGTTGCTTAGCTGAAGGAGGCCGGCAGCTAGAAGGACCCGAGTCACCTGCTAAGCAGCCTTTATGCACCCTGCTGACCAAGAAGAGGGAAGAGACCCCAGAGGCTCTTGCAGGTTCCAAGGCCGTGAAAGAGCTGTGTTGTTCTCCACGGCTGAAAATGTCTGGTCAGGTAACAATACGTCTTTGATACAGGACAGCGATGCTGGGCTGGCTGCATCTGTCTCTCTCTGCAGCTGAAAACGACACCGCATGTGACTTCCTGTCACTCAAGCCCCACAGACATTGCCGGGGCGGGGCCCACGGGTCCAGCTCTGTTGCCCTCGGCACCTCGGGAGCCAGGCGTCCTGCGGCCCTCAGTGCCCTTCAGCGGCCAGCCCGCGGCTCCGCGGCTCAGCATGGTAAACACCCTGGGCACCTCCCTCCAAGGGAGATTTGCTTTCATTTCCATTGGCGGCTGGAACATAAACAGAACTTAAAAAAAAAAAAAAAAGTAAAAATTTTACAAACTAAGCCATCAGGAATAAAACCACCTTCGAGGAGAGCAGTCCTTCTAAAGCTTTGCTCCTTGGGGTAAATGATATGATTTATACCTGTTGTTTCCATGTCAGTCGACAGTACTGGCGTTGTATAGAATACATTACAGCTTGAAGAAACATAAAATACTGTGGGCTCTACGAATGCCCGTGCCCTGGCAGGAGAGATTAGACCGTGTGGAAGATATCCCGAAGTTTGCAAACCCACATCTAGCCCGGGCTGATAAAATTCTGACATTCATTTTTTATTTGCTTGCACCCGAACAGCCTGACTTTAGAAATAGTGGTCCTTGAGAAAACCCATGCCACCGTTAATTGTTACTTGTACCCATGCTTTCAAAATATTTCACAAATGTTAAATGGGTATCTCAGGTTGAATTAGAATGTTAAATGTTAAATGCTTAAGGTTGAGAATACAATTATTTTAAAAGACATCAATTCGATTTATGCTTTAGTTTCTCTATATTTTAATATGCATGGGTATGCGTATTTCTTTTTAGATGAACCATAGCTGGATTTCTACTGTGGCGATAATTGGGAGGTACGAGAATAAAGAGAGAAAGAACAGGAGCAAGTAGAGTAATGTTCCCGGTTGTGGGTTGGTGTGTCCGAGTCCCAACCCCTGCGTGTATGGTCTTATTAGGATAGGGTCTTTGCAGGTGTAATGCAGTTAAGATGAGATCACAGGGTATGCCCTAACCCAGTGATTGCTGTCCTTGTAAGAAGAGAGAAAAAGACATTGTGCCAGAGGCTGCTGGCCACACTGGGGACTAAGAGAAAAACCCAGAACCGATTCTCCTTTAGAGCCTTCAGGAATATGGCTCTGCTGACACCTGGATTTCAGACTTCTGGCCTCCAGGATGGTGGAAGATGACACTTCTGCTGTTTTAAGTGACCCTGTTTGCAGTCATCTGTGACTGCAGCCCTAGGAAACCAACACCGAGGAATCAGAGAGTGGCAGAGTGGGGCTGCATCCACAGGACCCCACTCCAGGAGGCCTTGTATCTTCAAGCTGGGAGCTCAAACAGCTCTGCAGAAATGCAAATCGTTTTATCAAGGTTCCCAAAGGAGATTATTTCTACCTGGTGTGAGTTACCGGCAAAACACAACCTGAATCGAGGATGTGCAGAAGAGTAGTTAACGGGAGAGGTGATCTAGAGGTGGGGCATTGAGACGGGAAAGGTAGGATGCTCGATGGTGCAGGTGAGTGTTGTGGTCAATAGGGCACAGTCCTGCTGGGAAACCGCCGGGCATCATCCCACCTCAGGCGATCCGGGTGCTCTCACTTGTGCTCTGCCCTCTGTACGTCTAGCATATTCTTTCACACACAGAATGTCCTCAGACAGAAAGACCAGGGGGCCTGGTGCACGGCGACAGGTGGTGCTTGGGGTGGCTGACGGCGTGAGGCTGGAGGCGCTTCCCTTCCCATCAGCAAATCTACCCACTAACAGCATGTCAGGCAGCAGACGTAATCCTTAGTGGACTGGAGGGTAGTGTGCAAAGTAATAACCGGGCCAGGGGTGAGAATCCGTGTAATTCCAAAAGATTTTCTAAGAAGAAAAAGTTAAGTAAAGAAAGCTGGGGCTATTCAGAAGTAGTGGAATCAGTATTGGCAAAAGGATATATTATAGAATATAGATGTTTTCAACGATTCTTTCAGCAGTGCAGCCAATCCGCATTATTTATAGATCCCAGATTTGCAAATTCATCTATTCATCAGAATGTATTTGTAACCCCCCCAAATCAATACTCATGGTGCTTTCTCTGTCATGCACGGGCGCGCACAGGGTGGCCCCAAATTTGCATTGCCCGCTGTGCATGCTCCCGCCTCCCTATCTCAGCGCCCAGACTGTGACAAGGGTCACCTGTGTGGTATTTTGTGCCGTGCATTGGTAATTTCACTGTTTAAAGCAGCCCACGTGCAGTGCTGCAGACTGTGGGGCCGTTCCTAAGCACAGGAAGGTCTGAGGAGCCTCACGGAGAAAACGTGGGTCAGATGAGCTTTGCTCCTGCCAGATGTCTTCAAACAGAAACGCACGTAAAACAAAAGCATGAATTGATGGGTTGGTGAAAATGTCATAACCAGAGCTTGGAGGAACCTGACCCCATCTCTCCCCTAGGAACGATGCCCAGCATTTGCACATTCTGCATTCACAGCGACTTTATGGAATATAATCCCTACTCGGGGTGAGAGTCCACTGTGCGGTGACAAGTTCTCAGCATGATACTTTCGGCGAATGGCCTTTGTCCAAAAGACACCTACAATCGACTGGTCAGTAAAAATAATCCCACCCAAAAGATCATCGCCCCATGTTTATTTCTGTTGTACCATTGACTTTAGGTTCAGCAAAGGGTGAGAATAATCTTTTCCCATTTTACTTAACCTCCACCTTAATGAACTGGGAATGAAAATAAACAAATACACACATATGTAAATAATGTTATACCCTTTTGTTTTGAGCACAAGGCAAAATAGGTTAACGTTGAGTCGTGTGTTAATGTATCCCAATTGAGAAAGCTGGAAAAACGACCCAAAAGCACTTGATCAAGTAGTTGTTTCTGGAGATAATTACTTAAGAAAGCTAGACTGGTAAACAGAGGCAGAGCGATTCAGACAGGAGTTACTGCAAAAAGTTAATGACAAAAAGAGGATTATGGACTTTGCACAGCAAGGCTGTACTTAATTACAGATTTCAAATGTCTTCTTTCAGCTTGAACCCCCAGTTGCCCTCAAGGCGAAGCACTGGTGTTTACTGTTCTCAGTTGCTCGGTTGAGCAATTCTTCAGGGAGTGAAGGAAACCTGACAGCGCCCAGCTCCACGCAGGCTCCCATGTGCTGCTCCGTCCCAGTCACGTCTACCCAACGCCGACTCTGGCCACACGCTTTCTAGACTGTCTAGTTAGAGAACTAAGAGCAGTCATTTCAGTCCCCCAAGTTGAGAGAAGCAGAGTATTGTTGTTTCAAAGAGCGAGTTTTCTTATTGACTTACCAAGAAGAACATTCGTATTGTTTAGAAAGGTGTCAAAATGCACAAGAGCTCTGAGATCTTTGAGATTCCGGCTCTGCCAGCGGGTTTTGTTTTGTTCTTGTTTTTGTTGTTGTTGCTTCTAAAATATTCATAAAGACTTCCTCTCCAGAAGGCACTGCACGTGTGTGTGGGATCCCAGATTGCTTGGGTGGCTGTGGTAAGAGATAGTAGAGGTTTTCAAGGATGCCGTGAGAGCGGAAGAAGACGGCCTTTGTTACACGCTTCCCTCTGTACATTGAAACCTGTCTGGTTCCTGGAAGAGGAGCCTGACTGGCCACCAACTGTCCTGTTTTCTGTACCCCAGCTCCCTGCAGGCCCTTTCCCTGCTTTGAGCCAAAGTCACCCCAACACAGGCTTGCATTTTCCCGGTCAGGGTGATGCGAGGCAGGTGGTCTGGGTTGAGTTGAATGCCTTCTGGATGCAGCGAAACGTTGGGGCGTCACCGTGGCCTGCAGGGCAGAGCTCTGACAATGGAAATCGCTTAGTGCTTTTGTAGGAAAGGAAAAAAGATACCACAATTGTTCGGCCAAAGCTGCCATGAGTGGAGATCTGATTAACACGTCCGTGAGAAAAGAGAAATCCAAGAAAGGATGGCAAGGAACAGAAGAGCTGGAAGAGATTTTGATGCATGGCCCGGACTGCATCCCGCGGCTGCTGTTAAATGGGGCACAGCGTCTCCCTCATAGGGCCTCTAGGACGTCCTGGGATTGCGCTGTGAAGTATGAACACACAACCTCTTCCCTCCCTTCCTCCCTCCTTTCCTCTCTCCTTCTCTCTCTCTCTCCTTCTCTCTCTCTGTCTCCCTCCTTCTCTCTCTCCTTCTCTCCCTCTCCCCAGCTCTCTCTCTCTCAGACGATCTTGGACAACGCTGCTGTGGTACAAATGAAAGGTCAGTTCAGGGAAGACATCAGGAGAGTAGAAACCAGTGTGGGTGAAGCAGGTGGACAGCCTGTGACCACCAGGGAATCCTCAGGGCAGAGAACTTTTGTGACTGTGATCCCTGGGACGTCTTTGTGATCTTTGAGAAACAGAGCAGAAGGAAAGAATGCTAAGAAGAAAAGGGATTAAATGCCCTTTCAGTAAGCACAGGGAAAAGAAGATCCCTTTAAGGCAAACTATAGATTGGTGAATTTAAAGTAGATCCTGAGATTGAATCCAGAACAGTTTGTTAAAATAATGGTCTGAGACACCTAAAGTGACCACCCAGTGGTCACTAGGGCCCAGTAAGGGGAGAGACGAAGGAGTCATCCATCATTTCTTTCCTTGACAGGTTTACTAGACTCAGATTTCATGGAAATGTTTTAATGAGCAACTATGGGGACTCTAGTCAGCTATAACAGGGTATTTCGTAAGGCCCTTACAGACTAGATGAATTTTAAAATAAAACATTGTTTAAAGACTTATTTATTTATTTTAGGCAGGGAGCGACAGAAGGAAAGGGAGTGAGAGAATTCTACGCGGACTCCCTGCTGAGCAGAGATGCCCAAGGAGGACTCGATCCCAGGACCCTGAGATAGTGACCAGAGCAGAAATCAAGAGTCAGATGCTCAACCAACTGAGCCACCCACCCAGACGCCGCTAAAATAAAACATGTTGACAAACATCTTACCCAACCAATATTATTTCCAAACAGCTGCCTTGTGCCTGACACTCTGCTTAGTGCGGCGGATACACAGATGGGAAGACATGTCTTCCCCCAACGGTGACGAGGCTTTGGCTCAGAGACGAGAATCAGGGACGTGTTCACAGCCATACCCGGAGGTCACTGATGAACGAACTGGTGTCCGTATGAAGGGAGGTGAGTGGGCTTCTGGCTGTGCTCACTTTGGCATTTTTATTAATGACTCAGTGTGAAGATGGAAGACATTTCATCAAATCCGCAAGTCCCAAAGGGATGACAGTGACAATGGACAGCAGAGTCGGATCCAAAAAACCTTTAAATGTCCCACAGGCAGAAGCTGCAGTTTGGCAAGAGTGGGTGTGATGGCCAGTCCTGAGCAGGAAGGCCTGGGATGGTGCCTGACAGCTACCAGATGGGGACAGGCGCCATGGGGTCTCCTGGCACTTCAGCATGTGGGCCTGAACCGCTCGGCTCTGTCTCTAACCTAGACGGGACCCGCCACCCCCTGCCGCTGGGTGTGGGACTTGGCCCTCTGAAACCGGGAGGAAATGGAGGGAGAGTCACTACCGCAGGGATGGGAAGTGACAGGTGCGCTCAGAAGGCTAAGAGGAAGGTGGGAAGTTAGACGAGGCGCACATACTGCGACTCCGAGGTCTAACACTTAGACCGATGGGTGGAAGGTCCAGGAACAGAGCTTGAACAGAAGAAAACAAACCAGTGCAACCACAGGGAGAACCTCAGGGCCTGCTCAGCTCTCCAAATACAGAAATGTCTGTTCTCAGCGCTGGTGAGCTCAGGACTCGGGGGTTAAGATCAGAGGTTTGGATAATTAGCAAGGAACAGTGGTGGGGATCTGAGCCTCAGATGTTGCTTGCGGTGTCGCTTGGAGCCGGTGCTCGCACAGAGCGGACCTGGGAGTTCTCCGTGGGCTCCCTGACTCGGGCCCCCAGGCGCCTGGCCGGCTCCCGGTCCGTTTCTGCCGTCCACCTTCTTCGGGGAGGCCGTGCGACCGTCCATGATCATGGCTCTAACACCGTGCGTGTTCTCAAAGGCAGAATGAAAGGTCACCTTGTGTCCCTGTCCTCAAATCAACTTCGCAAAGACTCTGTAAGAGGATAGAGTATAAAGACTAGAAGAGTAAGTCCTAAACCTCCCATGTTGGAGAGATCGTCCAGATCAATGGCATTTGTCAGCAACTGGGAGTGTTGGGTGATGTGACGTAGGAGGGATCAGAGGCTGAGTGGCCCCCTCTGAGCTCGTACCCTCTGGGCCAGATTTCTCTAAATCTGTTCCTCTGTTTTCACTGTCATTGGACCCAGAGGTGTGTTACAGCGGATTTCACGAGACTGAAACTTGTATCCGTTTGCTGTGTTCCAGTTCGTAACTACAAGTGTTGCGTGTATCATACAGGTCCCCGGGTGTCTCTGAGAGTCTGGCGAGGACGTGACAGGTGCTGCCATGATAAGGGGAGACGTCCCAGTGCGAAACCGAAACACGCGGAGTATAGTTTGTAGGGAAATGCAAGGACAGAAAGCACGCCACCGCACATCAGCTCTACGGCACAGGAGCAGACCCAGACTTCGCAAAGGCCAGCTCTCGGTTCCCCCCACCCCCCACGGGTGCTGCTCCGTCACTGTAGTGGCCGCTGCTGTGGCTGTCGCTCCCCAGGGCCCGGGCAATGTGCGTCTCCTGCCTCTGCTGTGCAGGCGGAACTGCTCCCCCGCACTGTGTGCCACCTTCTCCCTGGCCCAGCAAGAGGGGAACACGGGCAGGAAGACGAAAATGAGGGAGTGTGAGCCGTGTAAGCAGCAGCTTCCCCGCCCCCCTCACAGAGACGATGGCTGCTCTGACGTCACTGTTCTGGATCACGGAGAGCAGTGACGCTCATGGCAGGACTTCCCCGAATGCAGCGGGTGTCCTTCACATTCCAGCACAAGGAGACGCAGAGAGCCGAGCTGTATTTGCCCGCAGAAGGGGCATCGCAGAGGAGCTCCCAGATGCTTGGAGGGCGATGGGTGCGTGCATCACCTCTGCACTGGCGGGTTCGGGTGTGCACATGTGCCCAACTCGGAAACCGTACACTCGAAACGTGAGCCCTTTATTATTGTTAATCATCCCTCAGTAAAGCCGCTAAAATTAAATCTGTACATTTTCTTCTTATAGAGTGAGTTGAGTTTTGATAGGCACTGTGTGAGTACGTCACCAAATATGCAAAATATTTTACCAAATCCAAAATCTTGCCAGTACTCTCTGATCACTTAATTATCGGATTAGAGTACATTTCCCAATAGTTAGCCTTATACCCCCTCGGGCTTTATAAATCACTTAACCCTTTTCTTCTTCCTTGTCATTACATAAGCTCGATTCCTGCTTCAGGGAAATGGTCTCAATGTTGCTTCGCTGACCTCGGTGCTTTTTATAAGCATAAAGTGGGTTAAAATGATCCAAATATTTTTGGTTCTTTTGTTTTTTTCCTTATGAAGATCTCATTTCCTGCTGTTCGGTTTCCCCCGTGGTGGTGTATTTAGCTAGGCTGCGTCTACACAAAGTTTTCTCAGTCCTATATTAAGTCCAGCAGTCCTTACTTTCAAGGAAGAGAGGACGGGAAGCAAGACGATGTTGTCAGCAATTTACTAAGCCAGGGGCTCCCTGTGTGGCCCCAAATTGGCTCTCTGCACTGAAGGTGCTCATGACATTTTACGGTGTGAGTACGTCAGAGGGGTGCCCCGGACACTGACCAAAAGCTTCCGGTATTCGTTGCTCTGCTGGGCATGGACCTGGAAACATTGTTCTTTGAAAAGTGAGTGCGGGCAGAGCATTATTAGGCACTGGACACGACCCTGGGCTCCTGTGGCCCCCGGCAGCAGGGAGCTCCTGACAAACCTCCCGGGCCACCAGCACCCCCAAACCGCCCCTGCACAGGAAGATGTGGCTCACCCCTTCTCCACTCGGATCCTGGGCGCACAGCATCCCTGTTCCTGGATCACCGAGGGTAGTTGGAACAGTGAGCACTGTCTGATCTTTCCTACTTTTCACAGGGAATTTGAATAAAACTGGAACAGGATTAGAAGCAAATATCCAATTGATTAAGAGCTGTAATCACTCAGCTTGCCCGTTTAGGGAGATGTCCAAATAATGAACTGATTTTTAGTCCTTCAACAAGGCAAATCTGGTCAAAGTAGAATATCTTTTGCTACAAAAATTCTCTCTCTCTTTTTTTTAAATTTATTTATTTATTTGACAGAGAGAGCACAAGCTGAGGGAGTGGCAGAGGGAGAGGGAGAAGCAGGCTCCCCAGTGAGCAGGTTGCCCAACGTAGGGCTTGATCCCGGGACCCTGAGATCATGACCTGAGCCGAAGGTGGACCCATAGTGGACTGAGCCACCCAGGCGCTCCAAAATTCCCCTTTAAAAAATAGTATGTCTAGAAAATATTCTAAATCTTTGACCCAGCATTTCCCTACTGGGAGTCTGTCTTAATGATGCAATCAGAAGCACATCTGAGGTTTTATATCAAAGATGTAACTGTTATAATTTTATTATCATAATATCTGCAATAAATCACAGTAAGTGAAACTATTGGCATTATTTACATTAATGAAAATTGGAAAGACCCAATTTTTGAGCTATAGAAACCTGCTTATTGATACATCCATCTTATAAAACGTGCAGGTGTTAAAAACACATTTATTAAGAATTTCTAGTGATATGGAAAAAAATCTACAGTAGAATGTTTGAAAAGCTACAATAAAAATTAGCACAATTCATGCAGAATGAGATGACTGAATCAGCCAATGCCAGTACGGTACCCACGACGGCACGCAGCCAGTGCTGAGTCACCCGGGCGAACACATAGCTGGACACCGGACAAAAAGCCGGGATGCGGAGCATGGCCTCCAGGATTGGGTTTCCAGTAATATCATTCTTCACATCCCTATACATCTTGACCTTTTCTTTCAGAAGTAGTTTTTACGGTTTTATGGAATGACTTAATCATTTTGATAATTTTTGAGTGATTTCAGTCTGCCGACCAATAACTGGGAGTGTAATGGTTAAGAGAGCTTTGCCTTTCCAAAATTTATTTATTGGGAGTGTGTGTGTGTGAGAGAGAGAGAGAGAGGGAGCACCAGTAAGCATATGCACACCTGTGTATTTTCTTTTTTTTTTAATGTTTTTTATTATATTATGTTAGTCACCATACAGTACATCCCTGGTTTTTGATGTGAAGTTCGATGATTCATTAGTTGCGTATAACACCCAGTGCACCATGCAATACGTGCCCTCCTTAATACCCATCACCAGCCTATCCCATTCCCCCACCTCCCTCCCCTCTGAAGCCCTCGGTTTGTTTCTCAGAGTCCATAGTCTCTCATGCTTTCTTTCAAATCATGTATTTTGCCCCATCCAGGTTTCTACGACAAATGGATTGTCGATGGGCTATCAATAATCCCATTTAAGTGGCAACTCAAATGACCTGTGGGGAAGACGCCCCCCCCCCCCGCACCTCTGCAGAGCCCCGCTGCTGTGCTGTGCGGCCCCAGACTCCTGAGCTCTCCCCGTGGACTTGGACAGCGCGTGTGCATCCTCGTGGCTGCCACGCACCTTCCGAGGGCTCGTGGGCTCTTCCCACCCCTTGACCAAGGAGGCGGGAGACCAGCATGGTTCAAACTGCCCAACGAGCTCTTACAATCAGGAATCAGCTGAATTCTTTTAAGGATCATTGTTTTCAGTGGCCGCCATAACCGTGACCTGTGCGCATTCTTGTTTTCACTTGTTGCACAGGCCGTGCTGACGTGGGCGCCTTGTGCTCTCCTGAGCCGGGCCCTGTCTGGCCCCGGGCTTCTAGCAGCCATGGAATGCTTCCCGCTGAAACGAGGGCACGGCTGGGGAACGGCGTTGCTAAGCACAGAACATTTGCTTCTCTGCTCGTCACCAATTCCCAGAATGTGTGTGGAGTTGCTTTTCTGTTTCTGGACTCACTTCCTGATACTTACAAAGAGCATCAAAACAATTGATAAACCACCCACAGTAAGTAACCAGACACGGTGAAATAATTTGTTACTCAAGCCTACATTCTGACAAAGGAGAAAAAGCCACTGGCTTCCTACAGTTATTGCCACATGATTGCAAAAGAGCAGTGGGTTAAAGTTGTATTTTATTTTTCTTCAGAAACTCTATTTGCCAGGGAACATAGGTTGCACCATTCCTGTTGCTCATAGGGATAACTCCATAATATGGGCTGTTTTCATAGGCAAATGAATTTGCAAAATCAGACCTACTCTTCCAGATTATGCTGCCTTAGTTACAAATATCAACAAAGTCAGCAAATAAACAAGTCTCAGAGGAGCTTTCTAGCAAGTTCTGCTAGCATCACTGGATTCCTCTGGGAAGGATTGTACAACCATTGTTTATTCACTCATCTGTTAACTAGATCAGTAAATAAGTATTGCAAACCTACTGTGGGCAAGGCTCTTTGAAGGAACTCTGCTGGGTGGGGGAGAAGACACAGAGAGGTATAAAATACAGGCGGGAGTGTAGGAGAGGAGGTAAATTATATGTGCAGAGAGCCGAAAAATAAAATTCCAGTCTCAGGGAAACTCAGGAAAAGCCAGAAACCCCATCCTCTCCCTAACCGTCTATATTCTGTTCTGTGCCTGACATTTCCTCCTCTAGGGAGCAAATGGCACTGTGCCAGCCTCCCAGGTGGCCACTCAAGACCCACCCTTGTTCCCCTCCTCGAAGTTGTTCCTACGGCAATAAACCCCATCTCATCATTGAAATGCCTGCACAATACCTTAAATAGCTTCCCGTTTCATTTTAGCATAAAGGCTGACATTTTCATCCTGGCCCACACTGTCATGGTTGTTGACATGACAGCTGGCCCGTCCACCTGTCCAGGCTTGTGCTGAGTCACGGCTCCTCTTGTTCTCTGCTAAAGGCACAGTCTTCATGTGCTGCCTCATCTCCTGTTTTAGAATCTTCGTAATAACGTGCCCCCACTTGGAATACTCCCCTTCCGTGGCATATGAACCTCCACATCTCCCTGCTGACCTCAACTCCAAGTCCGGTACCCCTCCTTTAAAACACCAGGCTGGATTATATCATACCTTCATAGAGCAACCTGCATTTTTTGGTTATTAGCCCTTATTTTAATTAGACACAACTGTATGCAACAGAGGAGTGGAAACACCAAATGAAGCTCTGAAGATGCTGGGGACCAGGGGTCCTTCTAGGACCTTATCCTAATCAAGTTCACCATTTTGCTTCCGCCATATTGTCCACGATCGCCAATCAAGCTCCTGAGTCAAAACTGCGTTGCAAGCAGCATAATGAGGAACTAGGAAAACACGAGCCATGCTCCCTTACTTTAAGAATACATCCCATAAACTGTACTTCAATCTACAAACCATTGGCTAGAACTTACTCACATGCCACACCTAGTTGCAAAGAAGTCTAAAAATTTAGTCAAAAATGGATGGTCATTTTCCAATAATAATAAGGGTATAAAAGGAATAAAGCTGCTGACATTATCTTCTTGGCCGTAGGACATTTTCTAAGAGCAGATCAGTTTACCCACTCCTGTGTTCCTGGAGCCTACCTGACGTACTCCCAGTACATCGTAGATGATCCTTAAATATTGTTGAATGGATGGATGGATGGATGGATGGATGGATGGATGGATGGATGGAAGTTCTATGGTTGTCCAGAGATAGAACTCACGCCTTTCAGATTGGAGAGGAAAAGGGAGGTGATTGGGAAGTGTCCTCTTGAACATATGACTTGAACTGGGATATAAGACAGGCATAACGTACAGGTCACCGATCAGAATCATCCCCCTTGGACCTCCGCCCTGTGACATCCCCCTAACCCTGCACTGCTGCTCTCGCCTCACACTTCATTAAGAAGACAGACGGGACAGGAGAGGAACTCACTCGTTGACACCAGCTCTGCCCACCACACAGTGCAGTGCTCCCATCTCTGCTTGCTCCCCGCTTCCAAGTGATGAGGTGTCCTTTCCCCCACTGATGGTCCCCAGGGGATCTGCTGCACCATCTCCTCCCCTTCTCATGCTCCCCCTGCCATGCGGTCACTTTCTCCACACTGGCTCATTGCTATCTGCATACACATGTGTTCTGGCTTCTTTTACTAAAAAACCTCCTTTGATTGATTTCCATCCAATAAAATCCCCAGGTCTTTGCTCCCTTAGACGACAAAGCTTCCTGAAAGGATGCGAGCCCTTGTCTTCACTTCTTGGCCTCTCATCCCACCCGGACTCTCTCCCCTCCCTCGGGGCTTCTGGCTTGGTCCTTTCTTGGGGGACCACTAGGGGTCACGCTGCCAGTCCCAAGGTCTCAGCTCTCCCCTCTCTCCAGGCTTCTGAGCACGCAGAAATATAGTTCACCTCTTGAAATATGTCTTCTCGCTGCTTCCAGGGTCCAGCCCATGTTTGCCCCACATCACATGCCCCGTAGCTGGTGCTATAAGTGCCAGTCTGGGTGGGAGTCCTTCACTGTCCTTTCTCTCCAGATCATCCCACTCTGCCCAATGAGTTTAAACAATCTGTATACCAATCGCTCTCTGGCACTGTTCTGGGATTTTATTCATGACAAGGAAAGGTGGGTCTAAATTAAATGCCTACTGAATCTGTCTTTCCCTGGGACAAAGATACCTAGAGCGTGGGTATAAAATCTGAGAGAAATAATGACTTTATGGGTAAAGAGATAGTAGTAATTATCATTTGATGCCTTTGGTCTTCATCTTGAAAGGAGGGACTACTC
This sequence comes from Ursus maritimus, assembly GCF_017311325.1. NCBI lineage: Eukaryota > Metazoa > Chordata > Mammalia > Carnivora > Ursidae > Ursus > Ursus maritimus. Next base: position 76,221,652 of record NW_024423344.1, read on the forward strand.
GTAATGACCACAGCACAACAGGTAGAGAAGCAGGACAGTCCTGGGCACCATGGAAAGTTCTGGTAGGGAAACTGAAAACAGTGTGAGCAGAGAAAAGAAAGAGGAGGATATGGTGAAACATCTTGAAATAATGTTACAGTGAAAGAGCTCGTGGACAAACATTAGTATGTAGCGACTGAAACACACTGACAAAAGATGCTCTAAAAACATAAATGAAACCAAGGAAAAGGCCAGCATCCAGAACCGTAAACATCTTTGTTACATCTTGCAAATGAGCCGTGCTGTCCACACAGGACGGAACAACAAACAGCCGATTGCATGGGCTCTCGGTATAGAAACAATAACAGGTTCTGAGTAATTTATTGAACTAACCCTGAGCATCGGTCTCCGCGTGAAGGACTCACACATACAGACAAACAACGGCGGGGGGGGGGGGGGGGGGGGGCCTCCACACCACGGGATATTCTTTCCAGACGTTAATCCTCGGTTCATCTTGAGACAATATTCAGCAGCGATTTGTTTTCTGATTATTCACTTAAGTCAACTCAGATATAAAACAACAGACAGCTTACAAAGGTATGGATCATAGGCGATGGGAGGGAAAGTCGCACAAACAAGGAATCGATGATTAATGATAGGAAATTGCGAAGCAAATATAGAGGTCATACTGCATCTTGCACATAGCTAAGGAGGGAGGATGAGTTATAATTCCATCCTGCTGCCCTCAGCTCTATCGATTTCCCTACTCCTTAAACATGAAGACTGAAGAAAGGCCAAGGGAAGGACTCCAACAGATTTTTTTTTTCTCATCTTTGGTTTGAGTAAAACCCATTAGGGCGCATTGTGCTCGATATACCCGGGAGCATGTGGCCCCTCTGTGGGATCGCAACGTGAAGGTAGCCCGCATCTCTCCCTTTGTGCTTTGGAAAACGGAGGTCATTTGAACTCCTCTGAAGTGGGATTTCTGAAGAAAGTGCAGGGAGTGTGCAACAGGGAGGGCCCCCCACCCCGCAGCGCACTGTGGAGGGAGCCCAGCAAACCTCCTTCCCCGAGCCCCCGAGCCCTTGGTCTGCTCAGGTCAGCACGGGACAGAGCCTTGCCCAAGTGTTCCTTAGGAAAATGGCAATTTCCTCCCACAAATAACATGACATTCAATTTCACCCAAAACCCACACCTGGCCTTTGAAGGTCAAAGAAGTGGCTGTGTGTTTTATTTTATTAATGGTGACAAAAGAATAGCAGGAATTATGCCTGCTCTGTGATGTGCACCGTGATTTAGAGAAGCCTAAGGAAAAATGTCAAATATAAGGTATTTAAGCAAAGCACAGCAGAGATAATCTCCGTTTAGCAGAACTGTCCTAATCGCATTATAACCCCTGGCCAACCAACAATATTTGAATTGCTATTTTACTCCCCAAATTTAAGCCTGAACTAAATTTCCTGGAAATATTCCTCTGAAATGACAAACATGAGAATATTGGGTCACTTCATGTTTCTAAATGTATTTGATTATTTTCATCCTTATTATGTTATTTCCTAAAGGCTTTCAAATTAGTAAAAATAATTCTGAGAAAATAAATGTCATCAAACCATAGGCAAATCACAGCTCAACATGATACATTAAGGATCACAGACCCTTTCCATGGCTTCTCTGCTGTTTCCTGAATTTCCGCACAGCGCTTTGCTCCGGGAAGGCCCGTCCAGTTTGACGCTGCAAGGCCTCCCAGCATTACTCAGCAAAGAGGCAGAGAATGGCTTAGCTTCACCCCAAGTAGTCCTGCAGAGTCATATGCTAATGACAGGGCGAGTCACGTAGCAGAGGCAAGCAGGAAATGATCCTGAGGAGCAAGACTTTGGCCATTCAGTACCAAGCAAGTGCCCTGGACTCTGCACCCTGGTTTCCCTGCTCATAAAGAGAAGGGTTGCACTGACCTTCAAGGTTCTTTGCAAAATGAAAACCCATCATTGCTTAGCACCTTCTGGCAATTGCCTGGAAAGTATTTTTCCTATAAAAGATTCACAAATTGACATGGTATGAGCCTGATATCTTCATATACTGAGACAAGATCAAACCTAAGGCCATGACATAAGCAAACCAAATATATAGTCGTATTTTTGAGACCTGTAGAAAATTGGAAGAGACAACCTGCTTTTTCACCTGTCATGCTGGCCCTTCTCTAAATTGATTCCAAATTCTTGATGCAATTCTCTAAATTGATTCCAAATTCTTGTTGTTGTCAGAGAACCCACAACTATATATGACAGGTGAGGAAAAATCTCACCAGTATTGAAGAAATAAGACAAAACTTGATAGGGATAGTAAATAAAATAAGAGACCTGTAATTAGTTTTTTTAAACATAACTTTGCTGGCTTGAGCTTACCTTCTTTTCCAATATCCATATCATTTTTCTTCCACAGGAATAGTAGATAATGAGCTATTTTGAATTTGTTCTCTTTATTTTTCTTCTCCAAATGGATTATCCTTGGAAACATTATTAAGTACCTTTGAAAGTATAATTTCAGTAGCAGCAATATAATTCATTGTAATTAAAAAATTCAAGTACTCCTTATTGCTATATTTTTACTAAAATAACTAACACTACAACAAATATCCTTATAATAACTCTTTGCTTCAAGATTATTTATAAGATACATTACTATTTTTTTAATTCCTGTTTTTAAACCCTAATGAGATTGCAAATTCTATCATATATAATAACCGTATCCTATAATATTTGTATTATCCCATCAGTGATAAGCTGTAGTCTGTGTGCCTGTCAGGAAAGTGCCTGTCAAAACTTGGACGTTACAAATTGAGATTTATTTTAGCAAGTCCAGCTATGAAATAAACATAGAGCAGGGACAGAAAATCAACCTAAAGAAACAGACTGACTCTTGTGTCTATGAAACTTAATTTCAGCATAGTAGAAGAAATTTTCATGGCTGAAAAAACCCATCATCAGGAGGTTGCAAGGGGAGGAATGGGGCCATGAACACACTGATAAAATTATAGCAACTGACAGGAAAGTAGACATTGCTTATCCAGCGTTTACGGAGTCAGAGTTTTATTCAAATATTTCAAAGTGTTCTTTTTCCCATGAGCAAAACCATCTCATTTAAGGAATTAATGCCAATCCTTCTCAAACTCTTCCAAAAATTGAAGAGGAAAGAACACATCCAAACTCATTTTATGAAGCCTGCGTCACCGTATACCAAAGACAGAAGCACCACGTAAAAGGAAATCTATAGACTCATAACCCTGATGAAGAGAGATGCAAAACTTCTCATCGGAATATTAGGAAACCAAATTCAAAAACACATTAAAAGGATCATACACCACGGCTAAGTGGGATTCATGCCTAGGATGCAAAGATGGTTCGACATACACAAATCCGTCATTGTGATACATCCCATTAATAGAATAAAAGGCAAAAAACCATGAGCTTCTCAATAGATGCAGAAAAGACATTTGACCAAGTGCAGCACCCTTTCATAATAAAATCCCTCAACAAACTGAGTATAGAATGAACATACCTCAACAGAACAAAGACCGTACGTGGCAAGCCCACGGCTGGCATCATACTCAGTGGTGAAAGGTTGAAAGCTTTTCCTCCAAGACCAGGAGCAAGACAAAGGTGCTCTAGGTGACCCCTCCCATTCAACATAGTATGGGACGTCCCAGCCAGAGCGATCAGGGAAGACAAAGAGATAAAAGGAAGAAGTACAACTGTCATTATTTGCAAATGATATGACCTTATATATAGAAAATCCTACAGACTCAACCAAAAGACTGTTGGCACTAATGAATGAACTCGTAAAGGAATGGGATACAAAATCCGCAGACAGCGATTAGCTGCATTTCTGTATACTAACATTGAACTCTCAGTAAAGGAAATAAAACCATCCCAACCCTGTCGTCAGGGTGGGCGTGCGAAAACCTCCATCCGGGCCCCTAAATACTAAGTTTTTCCTTTTTTTTTTTTAGATGAAGATTTTTATTTATTTATTTGACAGAGAGAGAAACAGCCAGCAGGAGAGGGAACACAGGCAGGGGGAGTGGGAGAGGAAGAAGCAGGCTCATAGCGGAGGAGCCTGATGTGGGGCTCGATCCCAGCATGCTGGGATCACGCCCTGAGCTGAAGGCAGAGGCTTAACAACTGAGCCACCCAGGCGCCCCCTTTTTCTACCTTGTCTACATCTTCCAGCCTTCTGAGCTGATTGATTTTCCATGTGGGCCCCCCAGGGAGAGAAAACTTGGTTGCTCTTTCAGCCCTCCTGAACCTTCTGAAGTTATTTCTCATTGAAATTAAGATGCGGGATTTTGTCACCCAGTTAGCCAACACTTTGCGCAAAGCAGCTGTATGCCGGATCCTGCGCCAGGCCTGGGGATATAAGGAGACACAAACCACGCATTCCCCTTAGGGAGCTCGCCTCGGAGAGAGACTCAGCAGGGTAAGCAGGCCACTGCAGTCCAGGGTGATGGTGTGCTAATTCCCGTAAGGTGGCTAATCCAGGGGCCACAGGAGTCCTTGGGAGGGGCCTCCAGCCAGGCCCAAGGGCAGGGGAGCCTTGGGGAGGTTTCTAGGATGAGAGAGCAGGTCTGCATGAAACCACGTGGGGGAGTAGAAGTTCGTAGGGTCATGGGTGAGGATCCGTAGCAAGGGGTGGGAAATGAGGCAAATGTGGCATCCAGGGAGGGAAAATGTGCAAGGCCTTTTGTAGTCAGGAAGCTGCGAGTCGCCCGGAGCGCCAGAGTTCCCACCTATGGAGAGGAGGCTGAGCACAGTATGGAGACCTCACTGCCGTTTGGCCTCGAAGGTTTGAAAGCAAGGGAGTGACTTGATCACTGCTCCTTTAAATGTCTCCGTCGTTTATGACATGCCCGCCCCGCTCGGCAATATTATAAATGCACACATTGTGCTGTAAGGAAGGAATTATTGCCCTCATTTTCCTGCTACCCCCGCGTCCCTTGCCCAGAGTCGCCGCAGAGCTGGCACCCTGACCAAGGTCTCCCTGAGCCCACAGTCTTCCTCTTGCACCAGCCTGCTGACTGCCAAGCTCAGAGCGCGGCTGGACCCGGGTGTGGGTGGACTCCGCCTGTGACCGGTGCCATCCTTGCCGACGACCACGCTCCAGGGCCTCCCAAGCCGGGTGGACAGTGACAGTATTAAGTAACGCTGGGTTCAAGGCCACCCACTGCCAAAGACCGTCGGTAAGATCCTGTTAGGTCTAAATTGATCTGTTTTTAATGATCTGGTTTTAGCTCCAGGCTCCAGCAGATGTGTGGGTTAAGCAACGCTGAGATGAAAGTGCAGCTGGTCAAGGCCATGGGCTAAGCGCAGCAGCGGGCTTTGTCTGCAGCTGGTCAAAGCCATGGGCTAAGCGCAGCAGCGGGCTTTGTCTGCAGCAGCGAGGCTTTCGAAGTGTCCTGAGGAGTGTTTAATGGCAGGAGAGAGCACTCTGCATACGCTGCTGAGTGAAAAAAGCCACCTGAAAAACAGATACGCTGTGTATTGGATATTATGTTTTATACACACGCACGTGCACACGCGTGTGCACACACACACGCTGTATGACTAGAAGGGAAAACACTGGAAGAGAATATGCTAAAACACAGCATAGACAGAGCTGCAGATCTATAGAAAACTTTGATTTCTCTCTATTTTTCAAATTCTCAATAATAAACATGCATTGCATTTTATGCTTAAAGAATTATTTTCGGGGCCCCTGGCTGGCTTAGCGGGAGAGCATGCGACTTGTGATCCCGGGAGCATGAGTTCAAGCCCCACGTTGGGGGTAGATTTTACTTTAAAAAAAATTATTTTCTTCAAGAAGTTGTCACAAGATGACAATGCTTTTTATTGAAGTCTAGACCAATAAAAGTGCACACGTCATAAGGGTAAGCTCGTTCAGTTCCCTGGGTAGACACCTCTTTGTAACCAGCACCCCGATCAAGAAAGAGAACGTTAGCAGCAATCTCCAGAAACCTCTCCCGGGATCCTCCGATCGTTGCCTCCTTTCTAACATAAATTCTAGCACCATGGAAGAGTTGTTGCTTTTCAAATTTTATATACACAAGTGGAGTGCGTTTGGCTTATTTAGATCAACGCTATGCTTCTGAGAATCCATCTGTGCTCTCGTACGTGGCCACGGTTTGGCCACATCACGTTCCGTGTGTGGGCACGCTGCCTCAAGAGTGCCCCCGAGCTGGGGCTGTGCAGGACAGTGCTGCCCCGAACAACCTGTACAGAATTTTTGGTAAACGTGTGTGTGCATTTCTTCGGATCCGTGGTTGGGAACGGGATTGCCGGCCATACTGGAGGCACCTGCTCTTATTCAGTGTGTGTTCTGGAGTCTTTCCAGGAGATCGTGCCTCTTACGCTCTCCGCCGCGGTAGGCATGTGCAAGCCGACACTTGGTCGTTCCGGTGGGTGTGTCGTGCGATTGCACCTGGCGCATTTCCCTCCTGAATCACGAAGGTGTGCACCTTTTAGATCTTCCACAGCCAGCTGGAGATCCTCTTCGGTGGGGTGACTTTTCTAGCTTTTTAAACCAACCTTCCTCTTGCATTTTTTGTCTGTGTCTTACTGATTTATGGGAGTTGTTTGCATGTTCCGGATACAAGCCTTTTGGGTAATAGCTGTACCTGCGAATATCTTTCTCTACTCTGCAGCTGACATGTGCACTCCCTTACCGGTCTCTTTTGTGAACAGAATTTATTAATTTTAACACGGTACAATTTATCATGTTTTAACGATTAGTGTTTTGGGAGTTCTACTTAAGATGTGTTTTTGTATTCAAAGTCATCAAGATACTTACTCTCTCAGTTTGATTCTAAAAAGTGTGTTATTTTAGCTTTCATGTTTAGATATGTTACCCAACAGGAATTGATTTTTATGTATAATGGGCGGTACAGGTCAAGATTGCTTAGCCACGTTTTAAGATCCCTGAGCAAATGACCGAAAAATAATTTTAAAAATCAATACTCCCACCCCTCTTCCCAAAGACAATGATTCTTTCTGAGAAAACAACAGGAAGCCGAACAGCACGGACACTTAGGGAAGAGGGGCGGCGGCCATCGTGGGTGGCACAGAGACCACACACACCTGTTCCTCATGGCAGCTCTATAGAGGATGATGGTAAGAGAAATAAGCCAATGTGCCCACAGTCACGTGTTGAAGAAACGCAAGAGGCAGGACTCAAATTCACATTGTTATCTGACCAGCACCCTGGCTTTGTCGCTATTCCCTCTGCACAACGTAAGAGAAACAGGCAGCGAGTATTCCCCGGGATCTCAGGGTACAGCCCACGTCCACCCAGGGGAGGAGATGCACGTCTGTGGGTTGCACCCCAGCACTTAGCTCTGTGTTTCCAGCCTTCCAGATCAACAGGCAGGTAACGGATTGGATTGACTATAGTGAATTTGATTTAGTCTCTAAAATGGCTGCAGTACCCGGGTTGATTCCGCTGTGGTCCAGTTATTTCGGAGGTAGAGACAGTCCCTAGATGGAATTCGGGAGCCCACTCTGATAAAGGAATTAACACTGCATTTGTCACCAATGCCATTTGCATTTGAATGAACTTTTCAGACCTCTCTCAGGAAGAAAAGAGGATCCCAGAAGTTGCTCAGCCTCTGGGACCCTTGAGCAACTCACTTCCAAGAATCATTTATTTGAAAGTGACCCTGGTGAAAAAGCATCGCTTGCCTAATTGTTGTGAAAATCAGAGCTTTATCTTGTGTTTTCCTAAACCCTCTTTCCGCAAACACATTAAGAGCCAATTGCTGCTTTATGGTCTCAATCATTGAAGAGGAAGGAAGGCTAAAGCTATTCAGCATTTGCACGAGGCCATCCTGTTACCTGGACACAGGCACGGATACTGAGATGAGTGGCTCTCTGAGCCACGCTGTAAATCAGGCTGACGCTTGGCGTTGGGACGCACCTCCCTCTCCCCTTCTCCCTCTCCCCTCTTCTTATCCTCCCTCCTCCCCTTCCCTCTCTTGCCCCTCCCTCTCCTTGCCCTGTTCCCCCCTTTCATTCTCCCCCTGCCCCTCCCCCATCCTTGCATCCTTCCCCTCTCCTCCTCCCCCACCCCCCCCCTCCCCCTCTCCTCCTCCCCTTCCCCTTCTCCTCCTGCCCCCCCTCCTCCCCTTTCCTCTCCTCCTCCCTCTTCAATGCTCCCATCTATCCACTGGAATGCATTTTCTCTTCTCATGACTTTAATATTCTAAACAAACAGACGTATTATATCAATCTGATCAATAGACTCTGAAACGCATGCCCATCAAAGTTATGGAAATGTATTTTGTACATCTTCAATGTTCAGCTAAAAATCAATAAAAATACATTATCTAATATTTCAGCTGCTGCCCACTTGAGACATAGTTAAAAATGAATCTCTCCAAAGAAAAAATTAAACTGTCTTATGCCATTACTAATTATTGATATTTACTTCTTATAATATTATACCTGCTGGGCAATTATTGGTAATTAAGTGTACAGTAGATCAGTCTCAGAGGAAAAGAAATGGTAAATTGTTCGATTGAGATATTTCAGATACGTTTGTGACCGTTTCAGTGACTATTAACATTTTAAGAGATACACACTGGTTCAATAGTATTGGTTACTGTTTCTAAACATTGATTTAGTTTCAAAATGTATATCTAGGAACCACAGATAGCTAGTGTCAAGTTGAGGCTGTTATAATAACAGCCAAAAACTATGCCGGATTTCAAGAAAAAGCAAGAGAGACCCAGAGATGCTTAGCTATTTGAAGAGTAACCCCCAACACGCTCAGCGAGATAGAATCTGAGGAACAGGTTGCTATCCCATGAATGTCTGTTGAGAACGAGACAGTCGTCAGCTGGGAGTGCTATCACTGGATGTTGATTTCTTTAAAGCATCCCCCACCCCCACCCCAAAGAGATACATGAACTTTACGGACAGGTCGTGTAGACGAGGACATGAAGCTCAGAGAGGCTGGACCAGGAGACTAGGGGCCCTGCTCAGTCCGGGTGGCTCCTCGAGCCCAGTCTGAGTTACTCTCAGCGGCACTGGGAGGCCTCCGGTCCCGCAACTCCAAGATTCGCTTGCATTTCCATGTCGCTGATGATCTCACACCTGAGACGCTTAAGGACAGGATGAGCGCTTGGAAGACAAAACATCAATAAAGAGACGGCATATCTTGTACTTGACAATGATGAACCCTATTCGGCACCTTCATGGCTCCTGAGTCTGTTTACAGGTAGTCGTGAATGCTTGCCGAGAGAGCCTCTATCTGTGCGTTCACTCGGAGATCCACCCCAGGGCTGGGCTCTGTGCAGAACACGGGGGACCCTGCGCCTGCCTCAAAGGAGCTCAAAAGGTAGGGCAGAAAGCAGAGCTTGATAAATTCGGGAGAGGTTCCTAGCTCGGGTTTGCAGTGCCGGGAGGAGGCTTCCTGGAGGAGGTGACCGTAGATCTGAATTTGAAATCAGAAGCAGGACTTGTGTCAGGAGGGTAATGGTAGCAGTGCCTTCTAGGAAACAAGGTCGCATGTTCATTGTGGGGGACACTTGAAAAAGTGGGGCTCCTGAAAGAAGTAGCAAGTATTGTTGTGTTAAGAGATGAGTCAGCAGATTATGGAACTTGCTGGGCCATGGAGTCTGCATACCTCCAGGCAATCTGGAGCCTCGGGAGGATCTGAAGCAGACGAACGAGGTGAACAGACTTGGCTGAAAAAGCAAAGTCACTCTGGCACCCATGAGAGAAGAGGACCTGGTGGAGGAGGAGGCTGAAGTCCGAAAACCAATGGCTCTTGGCCGTGGCGCTGGTGAGGAAGCCCGGCGCTGGACGCACACTCAGCAGGTCGGAATCGATGCCGTTGCGTGGGGCAGAGGCAGAGGGAGGACCAAGAAAGCCTTAGGTTTCCCGTCCCCACCGGTTGGCGGTTCCACAAGGGCAGACGGGAATGCGGGAGAGGACAGGAACCCATCTTCAGGGCTTGGGGTGAAGGCGCTTAGGCGGCATGCCTGGGGGACTGCACGGAGGTGACTGGGATCTCGGGCTGGCAGGTCGGCTGTGGAAGCAATCAGAGCGTAGCTGGGAAGCCTGGGGGCAGAGAGAGTCATGTGCTCAGATGCAGGGCAGGAGGGAAGAAGCCGAAAGACGGGCTCAGAGAGCACCCCCCCCACCCCCACACTGGGCTGCAGGAAGAAAAGGAGCAGCCAGGGAGGGAGGGTCTGCCTTCTCTCTGTTTCCTTCTCCTAAGTACTCTGATTATTTTCATTATCACAGTTTATTGTTTAAAACTTGGAAACTATAAAAGCTCATAGATGTGAAAATATGATTTGCCCATAATCCCATCCCTCCAGATAACCACGCTTCACGCTTTTCCACGCGTCTCCATTTTATGGACCACTGAATGAATGCTACCTTAAAAAACACATAAGAACGTCCAAGTGAAGAAAGGATCTGCGTCTTGATTTTTGCGGTTGATTTCTAACCAGGATACAGAATGAACTACACTTGTATTTGGGGGCAATGCATTTATTATTTGAATATCAAATATAGAGAGCTGATCAACATTTCCACAGAAACAGGTAGAGATGAGTTGTTTCCTACCTGTGCAAAATTATTCTTAAGGTGAGTATTTGTCCAGTAAAATATTTTTAAATCGCCTTCTTAAATACTTAAACCCCCAAAATAAACTTTTAAATTTTGGAGACTGAAATTCAAAGAAACCAAATTTCACATTTTCTCCGCCAGGTAAAACCTTTCTGTACCTTTCAGACCAGTATTTAGAGGACGGATTTCCGTGCAATCGCTTCTTCCCGGGACGTGTGATGCCGCTCTGAATGGGACCTTCCATTGCTTTCGTCACTTTGTGTGTTATGCTTTTCCCTATTCTGGTTACCTCTCCCTAGGCATTTTCTCAAGAACAATTTGAGAGTATATATCAGGCCTAAAATTACATGTTGGCCCACGCTTCCAGAGTCTACAGAATAGACTCACACAGGCTCTGGCTTGGGTAGCCGTCCGTGGGTCTGGCCGCATGCAAGCAAATTCTCAGCTTCTCCTTGGCCAGACGCTGAAGAGAGGACAGCACAGACCCAGCTGGCAGGCTCACAGCCATGATGCACAGGAAACCACGGATTGCCACGTGGGCAGGAGTGGAGGAGTACTAAGGAAACAGCAGGGGGAGGATAACTTTCCCCAGGACTAAGGTACAGCTGAGGCAAATTTGTGGGAATGTGGGGTAGGCTCTGCTCACCTCCTCCAGGACCTGGAGAGGCCATCTCACCCCTGGGCTCAAGGCTGGGGCCCACGTGGCTCTCTAACTTCAGTGCCCAGTTTCTCCATGTGCTGCACTGCACACCCCAGGCTCCCCTGGGGATGACTTTGGGACTGCTGGCTGGGGGACAGCCTTCCAGCCCCCGCGGCCTTGAGTCCAGCTCCCGTCCCTGCGCACACGGCCCAGAGCGGCCCCGTGGCACCATGCCCGCCCTGATCCTGGTCACGCCTTCTTTTGCCAACAGAATAACTCCTTTAAGCAAGGGCGAGTTCTGAAGGATTTCCTCTGAGGTCTCTTTCAGAAGATTCCCCTCCCCGGGGAGGTTAAAAATCACACCTTGAAATAAAAGTGGCAGAAACACGTCCGTCTGTACGTTTTGAAATTCTACGATGTTGCGAGTGGCACAGTGACCATCTTTGGGACTCTGGCCACGGCCGCTTCTCACAGAGCGTTTCTCAGATCTGTGTCACCTGTACACAAGGCAATTAATTGCACAGTATGTGAGCAGAGGAAGCGATTTTCATCATTTAGTAGGTACGGATCGGAATGCAGCCTGAGAGTCGCTGTGCCTTGTTCCTTCGTGTCCAGATCAGCACAGGGTACGTGGTGGTCAAGGCCAAGTGCATTTTGCTGTGTTCCTTAGAGTAGAAAATATTAGAAGAGGGAGTCAATTGCTCTTCTCTGTGGTATTCAATGAAGGATGTGTCTAAGGGCAAAGTAAGACCCTCAAGAATCAAATGTACCCCAAATTCACCCAGACTTTTGTCTTGGATCTACTAACAGCCAAGAGCCACTTGGAATGACAAGTGGGTGCCCCTGTCACATGAGAGACAGGGCACCCCCACCGGGGGACCAGGTGATCACCGTCTCTTACAGCTGTGAACCTAGGTGTCACACCGAGGAGAAGTGGTTTTCCAAAGCATGAAATTCACCAAGATTTAAAAATATATACCTTCCCGATAACATTTCCCTTAGTCATTTTTCTTTTCAGCACAAAATCGGCAAACCTAGCTGTCGCCTACAGAATTGTTTGAATTCCGAGATCTTTAATTCCGGGTTTGAAAACTGATTTTAAAACAAAAATACCAAAACAAAATTTTGTTTTCCTTTACAAGCAATCTCAGACTCAAAATAATTTTCTCTCTGCAGTTATATCATTAAAAAACCCATGTGGATTGCTTTTGCATCCGGCTTGTGTCTAAATTTGTGTATAATAATGCGAGACTCCCGCAGAGATCCGTGCACACACGCGCGTGCACACCCACGTGTGCACCAGCGGCTGCAGAGCTGGGCCCTGCTAATTATCCAGCAGGCCCTGCGGTTGTTTTCCTGTTTTGCTCGCTCACACCGGGGCATCGTGGTGCATGGGCTGTCTGGCCTGCGGAGACCTTTCTGTCTGGGACAGTACCATTCTGTCTAGACAGGGAGAGACCGTGTGTTTTGGTTATTATTCTCAACACCAAGAGCACCCAAAACGGCTCTGTGCTGGGGTCCCTTTAAAAATGTTTGAATTCGGAAAGCACTCATCCTCAAACTGCTGGAAAGTCACACTCTGCTTCGGTGGCCTCGCATCTGCCCCTAAGTGTGCAAAGCGGGTCACCCTCTCCAAGAGTGAGCAGCTGGCTGCAAGCAAGGCTCTTCCAGCCACAGCTGTTATCTGTGAGAGAGAGCAGTGTGCTTGCAAATGATGAGCCCGGTTTCCCTCGCTGGGAAGCAGAGGTCCAGAAAGACAGGCGGCTTTAAAACGCTGTTGCTCCAGCACAGCTCGGAGCTTCCCAGCTCCCAATCAGGCCTCGCTGTAAATGCACCAGCTTTACCCTCAAAAGTCAAAATCTTAGACGTGCACAGTGATTCCAAGAAACATTAAAGATCAAATAGAAATATTATAATCCACGCGAAACTTATTACTCTGCAGGTGTTAACCCAGCAGTTCAAAGTGTCTTCCCTGTTTAATGAAGGGAATTAGCTCAATAAAAGTTTATGTGCTGCGAGCTTCTCCGTATTGTATGCACGTTCTTGCTGTTCCGCTTTCTACTCGCTATAATGAAACCTTCAAAGAACTCGAATGCCCTGTGGCTAACAGATTTTCCAGATCAGACACCATGGGACAAATAACTTGCATTTTTTGATTGTACCTAGTGAAAGAAGTTTTATTTTGTTTTTCATTGTACTTGGACAAAAATCCAGAATTCCGTTTCTCAGGCTTTTTAAAGCATCTCTCAGGAAAAAGAAACTACAGCCTGTTCACTTTGAACTAATCATAAATTCCCATTTCAAAGAACTAACTAATATTCCCAGAAAGGTACTTTTTGAAGACATGTTTTGCATAAGAAGTCTTATGGCAGCTCATAGCGAACTAAAAATAAAACCCTAGTACTGTACATAGAACTCATTTATTTTCTCAGAAGATAAATTTTAAAAAGATATCTTTTTTTTTTTTTTGAGAAAAGAGCTAACTATATTCCTGTATGTGAGTGGAGTATAAAAAGCACGGCCCAATGTGACCCTAGTATATCTAATTACTTATCTATGTTTGCAAAATTGCTCTGAAAAAATCAGACTGGTTTTGCTAGGGGTTCCTGTGGACACGTTTTCACTTCCTTACCCAGCCCCGGTCGTGGGACATGTACCAGCTCCGATGCTGACCCGCCAACGTTCTCATCTGTCCGCTTTCCCCTCAACTCAGCACGTCTGTCACCCTAGGTTTGACCGAGGATTCCGCATTTATTTCATCCTTGCGGACACTCAGGTGAAGTTATATGGTGTTTGGGCTCCCATCTGTCTGGTGGTTAATAATAATGCAGAGAGATAATGGCTAGTACTCAAGATCCTGTCTGCGAGGAATAATGAGAAAATATTTAGCTTTTTGTTCAGATCCTGAACTTACACATCCCAGTTTTTATCAAATCTGAATGATAGACATAGTAAATAGTATAATTCTTACCCTGGATAGTACCTTGCAGTTTACTGGCATTAAACTGGGGGGGGGGCAGAGAAAGAAAGATACAGAGAGAGACACTTGGAAAGAAGGAAGGGAGGCAGGGAGTGAAGGAGGAAGGGAGGAAGGGAGGGAGGGAGGGAGGGAAGGAGAAAGGAAGGGAAGAAAGAAGGAAGGAAGGAAGGGAGGGAGGAGGGAGGGAGGGAGGGAGGAAGGAAGGAAGGAAGGAAGGAAGGAAGGAAGGAAGGAAGGGAGGGAGGGAGGGAGGAAGGAAGGAGAATATTTAACAACAATTGTTGGCCAGGGCACTCAGTTCTTCTGAGTAGTAAATTCTTGGGTGGTTGCTATAATTCCTGTCTGATAAAATGAAAACTCAAGGATCTACAGAGCAGTTTCTTACAGAAACTGCCTTTTAATTTGGCACCTGTTATGGTATCTCAAAGAAAATATCAATTTAACTGACAGTTTTTGAAAGAAAGTAGATATCATAATATTTTAAAATTTCCAAATATTGGCTCATGCTTGGCTGTCTAGAACAGGTGTTCAGGCTAATCTTACATCCTGAGAAACTGAGGCAAGAAGTGCACTCAAATTCTTTGGATAAAAGCAAGAAAGCTTAAAAAAAAAAAATCACCTTTTCAGAATTCCAGTGTTGGAGGGCATCTGATCTCTTAATCATGCCTTACCATTATAATTTTCATAGTTTATCCTGAGATTTCTTTTCTTTCTCCTGTTTTAATAATAAATTTCCCAGGAAATTGCCCTATAACTGCCACATACGGAAGACAGATGTTCCAGAGAAAGGAGCAATTTTATTTTACAAGGTATCTTTTAACATATGCACGTGAAGTCTCATAAATTGTCAAAGAATGGCAACGCTGGGTAAAAGGTAAGGTTAAAACAGAATTTGGAAAATGTGATTCGGCAAAAAGCTAATATGATTTAATTATGTGTGCCTCTAAAGATCGAAATTTATCAAAGAGAAGAATTTTGAGTAGCTACAGAAGTGGAGGCTGGTGCGCCTCTGGCTTACACCTGCTTCACCCTCCCCAAACCCAACCCCGTCAACTCAGCGTTCTATAACCCATACGACTCCAGTCACTTAGAAAAAGGGTGATATTTTCCCCCCAATTATAAAAGTAAATAATATTCCTTGTGAAAGTTTTGGGAAAAGTAAAAGTAGAAAAAAAGAAAGAATTTCTCACCATAGTATTTCCTGGGCAGAACCAATATTAATTTGTCATATTTTCTTCTAGTTTTTTTTTTTTTTTTACCCTGTGTAAAGGAAATAAGAGGACTAGTTTGAAAAATATATGAATACAAATGTGTTGGGGATCTTCATTTTCATTTAGGAGATGGGGCTTAGAGTAGTCCATATATTGCAAATTAGGATTTTATACCAGAAATGCCCAGAGAAGATTCGGCTTCTTACATTCAAAATGGGAATTTCCCCTTGGGGTGCCTGGGTGGCTCAATCATTAAGCTTCTGACTTCGGCTCAGGGTGTGATCCCAGGGTCCTGAGGGTCCTGGGATCGAGCCCTGAGTTGGGCTCCCTGCCCTGCTGGGAGCTTGCTTCTTCCTCTCCCACTTGCCCTGCTTGTGTTCCCTCTCTCCCTGGCTGTCTCTCTCTGTGTCAAATAAATAAATACAATCTTTAAAAAAAGGGGGGGGGGATTTCCCCTATAAGCCACAGCTGGGAAAGACTAGGACTTTGTTTTCATCTCAGGCTCGGAGGGGTCAGTGGCTCACATTTCCAAGTTCATGGGACATTTTCATGTTGTTCTGCCCTGAGAAAGGGTTTTCTAAACTTTCCCATTTCCTCCTTTAACACACCCAGGGTGCAGCTTTACCCCGGATGGAGCTCGGGATCATCAGGAAAGAATTGGTGGGGAGCTGTCTTTTCTGGTGTGGTGCGGAGCATGAAAAACCCAAAGGTTAAGAAATAAGTGGAGGCTTCTGCTAAACACGTCCTCTCCACCTCTCCCCCACCCTCCTCAGTGCTGGGGCAGCAGGAAAGGAGAGAGGGGGCAAGAGGCCCAGCCCTTGTTCCCGGCGCCCTACGTGCCGATCGATCTCTGAGAGTTGGGGCACCTCTCCCCTGCACACCACCGCTCCCAGCAGCTTCTGGGAGTTACGTTCTTAGGTGCTGGGCACACTCCCTCCTCTTAGCCCATCCACGTGGCACCATAAAGGCTCTCTGTGGTTGCGAGCCCCACAGTGGCTCGTCCACCCTTGGGCTAGTTCTCCAAATCAACTCGCTTCATGCCTCATGTTTGAAAAACTCACTCTATTAAACTCTGCTTAACTTAGTGAAATTTGAGCAAGCCATTTGTTTCTTGAGGGAGATCTTGACCTCCACAGAATAGATACTTGGGTCCCAATTCCCCCTATAAAATGTGAATTCTTCAGAGGGAGAAATGTCATGGAACATGGGGGACATCAGAGGCAGACAGACCCTGCCTACCTTCTTGAACGAACCTCTTGGAAGACACCTGTGTGCAGAAAACCTGTGGTCAACATGATTTAGATAAGGGGTCCAAGAGCTGGACTCACACCACCATAAGAATTAGTTTTTGCTCCCAAGCTTTCCTGGATTCCCCATCCCCTCTCTCTCTTTATCAATCAATTTCTCTCTTTGTCATCTTTCGACCCCTCTCTTTGTACATCCATGCAAAATTTGTAAGTACATTGTATATTGTAACCTACACTGGTATCATGTAACTTTTCCAAGTGGTCCGGTTGCTCAGACTGCGTATTCATGGGCAGGAGTGTACTTGACTTGGAGGCTATTTGTACAGAGGTTTTTGGTGTGTGTGTGTGTTTTACATCTGTCTTTAGAGCATTTGGAGAAGTTCTAGAAGCTCTGAAAGCCCCAGATGGTCACCATGAGGTCTGCGTAGCTTCTTTTCCTCTCTTCCAGGTATATAACCTTTTCTGAAGTAACAAGACTCATCTGAACACATCAACTTCATAGCAGATCTACTTAATAACGAAATATATCTGAATGCTTTCAACTGATTCTTATCTTTGGATGAGTGTTCATTTGGTTGTTCTTGGTGAGGCTGGCATTTCCCGGTCTATAAAACCTTCACCAAGCTTTCAAATACCACACCATCGGATAATATTTAAACAAATGTTTTGTTGCTTCTACGACAGTCTTTATATAAATATACAGCTTTTATATGAAAATTAAAATGTAATGAAAAATATTGCAATATCTTTTTTCCCCCCCTGCAACTCATTGTTATCCAGAAGTACAAAGTGGGGGAATGGTGACATGGTATCTTGAAGTACATCAGTAAATGGTTTTCAAAAAGGCCACAGGATTGCAGAGTCCCCCCAACAACATGCATCCTTTTCCACTTCACTTTTTTGTTTGTTTCTAACTTTTCATTTAGAAAAAATTATTGACTTTAAAAGTTGCAAAAATACTATGAAGAATTCCTGTGTATCCTTCACCCCAACTCTGCCCATGATCACATCTTGAGTAGCCATAGAACAGATATAATAATTAGGAAAAAAAAAATAACACCAGTACAGTACTGTTATCTACCTTGTGCATTTCATTCAGATTTCACCAATTGTGCCACTGATTTCCATCTTCTGGTCCAGGAGATCACTCAAGATTGCAAGTTGGTTGTGCTTGATGCCATGTTTTGTTAATTTCCTTTACTCTGGAACTACCTGCAGTCTGTGTTGTAAGACCCCAGACACTTTGGAGGACTACTGGCCAGCTACTTTATATAAT
Organism: Ursus maritimus; assembly: GCF_017311325.1. NCBI lineage: Eukaryota > Metazoa > Chordata > Mammalia > Carnivora > Ursidae > Ursus > Ursus maritimus. The sequence goes on from NW_024423344.1 coordinate 76,239,610, forward strand.
GTCCTTCCATTTTGAGTTGTCTGATACTTCCTCATAACTAAATTCCCGTTTTTTGTTTGTTCTTGACAGAAGAGATGTTAGGTTCTTGGTGCATCGCACCTAGAAACCCAAGGCAATGTGCTGCATTACTGATGATGTCAACTTGGATTGTTTGGTTAATGTGGATTCTGCCTGGTTTCTCTACTGACGGAAAAATCTGTCTTCACAGTAGAATCCCAATTAATACGTGTTGAAGGAAAGATAGAAATAGAAAGTCACCATTTGGTAGACACCATAGGTGGTGGGGTCTGCCAGGTCTCTCCACCAATGGAGAAACCTGACCTTCAGTAGCATTCCAATTAATAAATATAGAAAGAATGATGAACATAGAAAATCCCCATTTGGCAAACACCTCCGTAAACATTGTTTCAGGCAAAAACCATCACTGGATGCTGAAAGTAGTACCCAAAATATGATGAGAAACAAGGTTTTTATATAATCTCGAATTATCTCTCTATGTGATACTCATTAATTACAAAGAGAGAAAACAGTAACTTTATGATGGAAAAACCTAGCTAACCATGACATAATTTCATAAGCATTCTCCAGAAAAAAATGTCATTAATACGATATTAAAAAGTTGTTTAATTTGAAAGGAGAGATAATCTGTTGTAACGTATGCCGGTTATAGGATTTTCCTTCAGTGAACTGCCCACTGACATTCTCAGCAAACTTCTCTCCTCGTTGTAACGCTGTCTCATCTATTTATTTATGCCCTGTTTTTATGTGTGAAGGACATTAATCTATTGTTTGCTGTCTTTGTTGCAGTTCCCCCTAGGTTGTCGTTTGCCTTTTAATATTATTTATGCTGATTTATGAACCAGCGAAGCTTTTTACATAGTTGACTGTATTGATTGTTTCCATCACCCTCTCTTCCATCACCTCGTGATTATAAAATTCGTCACCGTCTTGAGAACAGAAAAATATTCCCTTGCATTTTCTACCATATGTGATGATAGACTCTGATGTGTTTTTGTTGTTTTTTTTTCAAAGAATAATACATTGCTTCAAAAAAATGTAATATGGAATCCTTCTGTTTTTCATAACTTCATGATACTCTTAGTATTATTTACTGTTTTTGCAATATGTCCGTGTGTTTCTAATTTGTCTATTTAACCCATCGATCCATTGGCCAGGGCCAAAGTGATTTGTCTATCAAATCTCTATGTCCATAAAAAAAAAAGGCCTCTCATTACTTTTATTTATCAAACCTCTACTCTTCAATTTCTTATGGGTGAAATACCTGATAATCTTCAGAATGACGGGGACTATCATCTCCACCTCCAAAAATTTCCCATGGGGATTTTGATAGGAATTGCACTAAACCTACAATGCTAATTTTGAGATGGAGAAAAAAAGATTTGCATTCCGTTTCCTGAATTTTTAGCTCTTATTTATTTATTTTTATGAAACTTCAGGGAAAATGGTAGTTTTATGATATTAAAAGTTTAACAACTGTTATGAAAATGTAAATATTTATGACTCAGGCTTGTGGGCCAAACAGTAAAAATACATCCCTCTTTGTGCATTAACCTATTGAATTAAACTACACGTATTTTTAAATGTTTACTGTGTGATACGTTTAGCATGGCTCTCTCTAAAATCATCATATGAACTTGCAAATTATATGGGGATCATTTAGAAATTGTTTCTGTGATACTTTTGACATTGCTGTCACCATTTGCATGGTGACCCAGCCGATGCCAGGACTGCCATAGGCAGCTGTCTCAAAGTTTCCAAAGATGATATTACTGAATTGAGTGTCACTAGATAACTTGCAGTCCCATCCAGGAGACAATTCACATCCTCACCCATGTTTTGTTTTGTTTTGTTTTGTTTTGTTTTGTTTTGTTTTGTTTTGTTTTGATAGAGACAGTGAGAGAGAGAATGAGCAGGAGAGCTGCAGGGGCAGAGGGAGAAGCAGACTCCCCGCTGAGCAGGGAGCCCGATGCGGGGCTCGATCCCAGGACCCTGAGATCATGACCTGAGCAAAGGCAGACGCTTCACCAGCTGAGCCACCTGGGCGCCCCATCCTCACCCACATTTTCAGCAGCCTTTTGAATGAACTCTTTAGCACCAACAGCAGTTAAACACCAAAGTTTCTAGCTCAATGGTTTCTCTGTTGTCAAAGTCACACACATCATTTATTGGCCTGTCCTGTTTATTCGTTGACTTGACTTTATCAATTAGATCACTTTCAATTCGAGGAGATTTTCAGGGGACAGATCAGCAGCCCCACTAATGGAAGACATGTTCTTATTGTCAAGCCAAAGAGAGTAACAACTTTCTCAGAATGAGTTTCGTGAAAGTCAGATGCAAAAGGACTTATTTTCCAATGTTTACCTGTTTCTGCATTTGATTACTATTAAAGTCCACGTACAAATTTTGATGTGGCTTTCAGACTGTTTTTGCAACTTCAGCACTTTCGTGCTGCAAGCAATACCCACTCTTCCAATTTTCCTTAATTGAATCCCTATCTTTTCAGAGACTTTATATAATTTCTCTGGTGTTTACTTGGTGCCCAGTACAGACATGAGATTACCTGAGCGAGCAGTGAAGTGCTTACTTAATTTGTACCTTTTATAACACACTGAGAGTAGGTATCTTATCATGGTTTTGATGTTGCAAATTTAAAAGTGTGTGTCTCTAAATTTTGGTTGCAACTTCAGATTTTCTCCATAGATTAATCTTGATAGCATCTGTACAAAATCCACTAAGATTTTATTGTAAGTCTTTCTGTTTAAAGTATTTTCCCATGGACCAAGAATGAGGTTTGATTTTTTTTTTTTTTTTTACTTTCAGATGACATTCCTACAGCTTCCTAAGAGCACCAGCAAACATCACTAAGTTCAAAATTATTGAATTTCCCATGAAATTATTAAAAGTTTTGCATGAAACCCTTTTCATCAATAATAATTGAAATCTTACTGTCTCGATGTTTATGTTGTTCCAAAAAGGTGCTGTCTTATTTGAATAGCAAAAAGTGTTGTGGTGACAAGCCTCATAATTGTAATTTGCAATGAGACAGTCTCATTGAAATTAATTTTTTGTTACGTTCTATTTAACATTTAGCATCCAAAATACTCAATAACGTCTAACTTAAATAATGCTAAAAATTCTGGTAGTTCATTCTAAATATTTTCATTTCCTTTATCACCTCTTTTTTTTATATGAATGTCGGCAGTTTTTATTATCCCAATACTTGACAGTATCAAAATGATTCATGATGCTATCTTATCATTTTTTATTTAGGTGTCTTTCTTTACTGGGAGTTTTTTGCTGGCAAATAAGGGACAGGGGCTGCTTCTGAGAGAAGGATGGGCAGCAAGGATCTCCAATCTCAGATTTCATTCACATTTCCACAGCAGAGACGATTAGTAGACACTTTCCACAATTTTAGAAATATCGTAGCCTCACATCTCGTGTGTGCACGCGCTCAATGCTATTTGGATTTATTTCTGTTGAAGAAATCTCCCCACACACACAGCCACAAAAAAAACACTAAATAATTCACTAATTATCAAGCCATGAAAGGACCCCTAGTAAGAACCTGAGAGTTCTGAACGTGGCCCGGCTCTGTCTGATACCCATTTTCTGTGAAAGGTTTATTGCGATATGATGCCCATACTCGAAACTCCACTGCTCTTGGACCATCTGTGGTTCTTAGTAAAGTCACAGGGCTGTGCCACACGAACAGCTACCCTTGCTCATCACTAGGGGAGGAAACCCGGGCCATTCCCACCCACTCCGCCTCCCGTCTCTTCAGCTCCTGGCCACCACCAGTCTACTTTTGTCTACAGATTTGCCGACTCTGGACATTTCATATAATGGGCTCATGCAACATGCGGTCTCCCGTGACCGGAGCGTTTCACTCCGCACGCATGTTCAAGGCTCATCCAGGCGGGGGGCGTCCGGTACTCCATTCCCTTCTGTGACCCAGCGTCCTGCTGAGTTTTACCCGGTGCGGGGAGGCGGGGAGGTGGAGGACCTGTGAGCGCTGACTGGCCTCCACACGGACCTCTGATCACTGTCGCAATAATCACGCACATCATCAGACCCCTGGAGCCCCCAGCGTGCCTTCTTGCCTTGCTTCCTACAAAACACAATTTTCAATTCAAGGCTCTCATTTGTTTCATTCAAACGGCCCACGCGGGACAGAAAAGCTGTAAGGAGCCGCAGACGCTCAGTGAGTGGTTATTACGCACCCAGCACTGTGACTTTTGGACACATCCCACGTGGATGAAATTTAGCGGCATCCAGACGAAACAGGAGCTGTTATTATCTTTATCCCACAGCTGAGGAAAATGAGGCTTAGTGGTGTGCCCAAAATCAGCTAGTACCTACTGGAGCCGGAACCCAGACCTACCTGTCACAGGCTCTCTGTCTGAGAAGGGACAGGATGGGGAGGGAGGAAGGCGGGGCAGGGGACAGAGCAGAAGGAAAGATCGAGACCCACTGTTGACCGTGTTCATCCTCAGTTCACTGTGCGGGGTCTTTGCAGCATTCTTGCACGACCGGGAGAGGCGGTCAATCAGCCGTCTTACAGACAAATACCTCTTCTAGAACAAAGGTGATTTTTTCTATTTGGTTTTTTTTTTTTTTTCAATCTCTTCACAGGCCCTAACATGACACTCTCCTCAGTGCAGGTAAATACATGACGTTGACAAACACTCCAGGTAAACAGCTCCGAGTAGACATGCGTAGTCTCCAGGGTGTTCTATTAGAAACGAGAGCCACAGCGGGATGAAATGCTCAGGCATTTAAAACAATATTCTGGAATTTATGGGTTGGCGCTTAAAAATAATAGCTCCAAAATGCCTCAAAATATGCATGCACCAAACAGAATCTCCCTCTGTATTTATTGTGGAGTAATAAAAATGTGCAGAAAAAGGGTTTGACCGTGAACAGTCTTATTAAAACCTAGGAGCCATGCAAGCAGCTACAACGTAGCATTGGGCCCCATCATGCGTACCCAGCTATAATTCTGTCCAGGAGGGCACATAAACAGCCCTGACGGAATTAGAAGCTTATATGGAATGGTAACTGGGCCATATTGTTTATAAATATAACATCAGATTAGACTGTGGAGGTGGCCGTTGTGCTATTACTTCTCAGAAGCAAGATGGAATATGGAATTCGGCAGCTTTTCTCTAGAAAAGTAAAAGACACACACATGAAACACTGATGAGGTGAGAGATCCAGGCTGCTGGGTGGAAAGAACAAGGCAGGGAAATTCTCTTTGAGGGAAATATACAAACAATACAAAATTGTGAGCATTAAAGAAGATTAGCTCTGACATGGGGTAGGGGATTTTTTCTTTGTGATCGTTCAAAGCTGAATAGCAGTAAGATTGTAAACTGCGGTGCTTCCTAATAGAACGAGGCCCCCTTGTGTAATGAGGTTCATTATAAATGACATGCATAATTCCAATCCTGTTCTGTGTTGATTTCATCTTTTGTTGCCAAGACAGACTGCTTTAATGGGCCCAAGGAGCCAGGCCACACTTAAAACACACTTAAAACTATTTTGCGGGAGTGTTTTGTTTTCTTTCCTTTTTCAGTAGGTCAGGGAACGCTTTAGACAGAAATGTCCGTCTGGATGCAATATGTCTTCGTGTAATAAAATGTATCTCATTCAGTGCACTATTTAAAAATTCTCCAGTGATGAAAGCGCACATGCAAACATCTCCTGGTGGGTTAATTTCATCTGTTACTAACCAAAATATGCAAACGACATTGGGAAATTGTTTGATTGGGGTGCATTTTCAAGGCTGAATATTTATGTCTGCTAGCCCACCACCAGCAGTCCCATCTTTTGAGGAAATCACGCAGGGTGAGAGCTAGCATGACAAAAAAGACAATGAAGGTAAAAGACACATGTGGTCACCGTAGCAATGGGTCTCAAAACTCCACTAAGTGAAAGCAGGACACAGACAGGGTAACCCTGGGGCAGAAATGCCCCCACACCCTGTCCAGCTACTCCTCTGTCCCCTCGCTACACCCATGGCTCTGCCACGGGGCTCTGCAGGACGCGGAGCGGCACATTCCTAGGGATCCAGCATCTGGAATAAGACATCTAGGAGGTCTGCCTCCTGCCCCAAGCTGTTTCTCTGTGTTTCAGGTTCTCTCCCTTGCTGTGTGGGTGGACGGAAGCAAAGAGCAAACTGTCCGGGCTTCAGAAGTTCTTCCAGAGTGTGCTGTTGTGGGCTGAGCCTACCTGCCCTAGAGCGTCCTGGGTTGGCATGTGTGTTCCCCGTGTGCTTGCCTACACCGCAGCGCAAGCCAGAGAACTCTGTGGTTTGCATGGCTCTTTCCCTATGAATTTCAGTAGGGGCAAAGGCTACCAACAGTCTTAGATGATACGTGCTCCATCCTTTCCACCATGAGACTTGGTGTTTGCATGAATAGTTCATATGAACGTGATACGTCAAATCAGTCACAACCAATGAACGGGCTCGGAGGTTCCATGGAGAAGTCACACCGCTCCTTTGGGCTGAGGCTCTGTATCATTGTCCTCTATTTACCCACATTAAGGTTTTTTTATGCTCATCACAGAAGAAGAGTTCTCTCTTGGATTTCTTCCTTCTTTGTGAAAGGTGGAGTGTTGCTGTGGAGAAGCCTACGATTTACAAAATGTCTCTTGAAAGGGCTGATATCAAAGTTTGAGAGAAGACCCAGGAGGGAGTCAGAGGGTGGAGGCAGGCTGGCCGGATGGCGGGGTCGCAGGCTCGGCACACTGATGTCGGCAGATGAGGAGAACCACAGGAATGGAGCAGCCCTATAATTAGAATCCTATAAATTAGACATGAAAGAGACCTATTAGTTCACCTCAATCATCCCGAAAGGGACCAGCCTGAGACTGTTCCCTGCAGAGCATTTTCTATAGTTCGTTTACATCATTTTTAACAGGCTTATAGGATGACGTGCTTTCATTAACTGCTTGGACAGGGGCTTTCCTGTGATTAAATAACAAGGAATCTTTGATCTTAACAGTTCGAACACTGAAATTTTAATATGGAGTTGATGCTTGTGAGGTGTCTATGAAAAACAGGGTGTTGTGCATGCCTGTCTTTTCAAGTACACTTGAAGCTCCCCTACACACAGTCGTTTCACACTCCCACACACGTGGGGACACTCGCTCTGTTCTCAAAAATCCTGAAATCAATAGACCCAGGAAATCATCTCTTATCTGTGAGAAGGCGAAACCCGGTGCGGATGGGAGATGGCTTCCTGCACGTGTTGATCTCGGGATTCTGGAGAAAGAACAAAAGAGGCAGCCTGGGGAAGGGGAGGGTCCGGAGCACCTGACCCATCAGGCTTCAAAGGAAGCCCGAATGTCACCTGAAGAGAGAATAGGGATCTCCTCTAATAACCAGAGCTGGAGGGTGGGGAGGAGATTCTGGGTGAAACCCCAGAACACGCTCTGAACCGGCCAGGTAGTGAGCCCCTCCGCAGGGAGTGGTGGTGCCTGGACAGCCAGCCGGCAACCAGCGGGGCCGGAAAATTCAGCATCCTCTGTGGGCCAGGCCCTTTGCCCGGGTGAGGCACTGTGTGCGCACAGCCCACAGGTGCCCCCCTCTGTGTCCCCCTCTGCGTCCCCCTCTATGCCCTCCCCCCACAGGCTCTCACTGTGCCTCTGGGGGGGGGGGGTTGGTGCCCAGCAGGTGGCAAGTGCCCAGCCTGGCGTGTGCTGCACCCCTGGTCTTACAGCAGTGTCCGGGCTGGGTAAGGCACTTTGATAGGACTTCTCCATGCTTCCTTCTGAGCACAAGGTGGGGGAATATGGACTGCAGGAAAACATATTTGGGAGAATTCGTTATCTTCACACTTTTACTTCCTAAAAGAATTCCACCCCCAGAAAGAATGGTTTACCTCTCTCTAATTCTTTCTTCCCTGCTTTCCCTGCCTCAGCCACCCTGATCTGGGTTCCCTAGCACTGCGAAGTCCCGGACTTTGTCGGAACACTCGTGTGCCTCTGCGTACCAGTGCTGCGGTGACCCGGCCAGGGAGCCCTGGGAAGGGATGATTGCAGGTGCCCCCGGGCCCGCCAGGCAGGGGGCGGCACCCCAGGCAGAGGAAGGACCCCAAGTGGACGCACTGGATCCAGCTGGCCGGGGGCACAGGAGGCCAAGACTCCCTGCGGAGAGCGGGGAGGGGCTGCCGGCTGGGGCTGCGGTCAGGTGGGGTCTTGTAGGGTCAGGGCAGTCAGGTGACAGCCTTTTTGGAGAGAGCATCACAGGCTTAGAATTACCTTTCTGCCTGTGGCCGATGGTCTGCCCCTGGCTGGCTGAACAGGCCCGACTCCCTCCGGCTCCTTGCGGGTGCCCTCGCTCCTCTGCCCTACTCACTCCTTCCAGGCTCGCCTCCCTCACTCTCCGGCTAGTTTTTGTTGCCTTTAGTTTGTATCCCTACCTCTGAATGTTCCTGCTTTAACTCCTTTCCAGACTCCCTTCCTCCGACTTCGAATGCTCGATCTTGGGTATTTCTCAAGATTGGTTTGGTTTCCAGGATTGGTGCTCTTCTCTCCCAGGAGCTAATATTTTCCCAAGATCATCGTGTCCAGCGCACGTGTGATACCCGCTCAAGGATTTCTTTTTCGGTCCTGGAAATTGGCCGAGTTCCATCCACGGTTTCTTCTATGTGTGTTGCACGCATACCCCCGTGTAAGGACGCACGCCTTCGTTCATCCTACAGTGCTGTGTGGAGCACCTCCTCGGTGATAAGCACCGTTCTGGGATTTGGGGACAGCGCAACCCAGAAGGTAGACAAGATCCCCACCGCTCTGGAACTTCCATTCTAGAGGAAAGAGACCGATGATAGACGAGTACACAATTGTAGAAATAGAAATTCTCCTTTAATCATGGACGTGAAGAAGAGAGATGTGGTGGATGCCAGGAGCAGGGCAGCTCCACCTCTGTCCCCAGGACTTTCAAACACCTTCAAAATCAATTTTCAGTCATTCAGCAGATATTGAGCTCCTGCCAGACGCAGGGAATTCCAGGAGGGCCAGCTTCATTCTCACCTGGTCCCAGGCTGTCCCGGAGCTCCCTGCTGTGATGAATGCCACCATCTGTGCTCCGAAGCTCTTCCCAGAGACCTGAGCATTATCCTAAGGGCAACCTTCTCCCTGGAGCTCACAGCGAATCCTAATTTTGTGGATTCTACCCCTTACACATTTTTGGAAATACATCCATTGCTTTTTATTATTTTTTTTTAAGATTTTATTTATTTATTTGACAGAGATAGAGACAGCCAGCGAGAGAGGAAACACAAGCAGGGGGAGTGGGAGAGGAAGAAGCAGGCTCATAGCGGAGGAGCCTGATGTGGGGCTCGGTCCCATAACGCCGGGATCACGCCCTGAGCCCAAGGCAGACGCCCAACCGCTGTGCCACCCAGGCGCCCCTCCATTGCTTTTTAATCTCTACCGACATATTGTCAATTCAGACACATCCTCTCTCAACGGTTGTCATGACTCAGGAGTGACACTAGCCCCTCCCCCTGTGCAGGGCTCTGAGCCCCGGCACTAGTTACAACGGGCTGGAGAAGTCCTCGTTGACAGGGGTGCTCTGTGCTTGATAATGTGTTTAGTAGAATCAGGGTCTATCCCCAAGATATCAGCAGCCACCCCGTTTTATGACGAGCAAAAATGTCTGCAGCCACGGTCAAAAGCCCCCTGGGGACAAAATCATGCCCAGTTAAGAACACTGTGATGCTCGTCCCCAGGTCCATGCGTGCTCCATTCACCTGCTCCCTTGGGTATTTTGTGCAATGTCACAGTGTTGGGGGGCCAAGCCGAGCCCTCTGACTGCAGCTCCCCTCCCTGCACCCATCCTGGACCCCCAGCAGCTTCTCCAGCTCACGTGTCTCCCTTGTTTTTCTCCCTAGCACTTCCCTCTCCTGCTGGTTCAGCATCTGTCTGTCCTCCCCAGTAAAAAAACGTAAGCCGCATTGGTGTCTCTGTTTTTGGTGACTTACCCACATTATGCTTTGATATGGCGCCCCATCTCCATCTTCCCCCATTCTAACTCCCAGAGGCCAAAACCTGTCCAGTCATCATTCCGCCATGAAGACGAGAGAACACTGTCCTGCGCACAGGTTCTCATCACACTAGCATCCACACATGATCGTCTGAAACGCTTCGGGCCAGCCTTCCTGCCAGGTCACCCCTATTGGACATTTTCAGCCTCAGCGGCCACCTCTCCCTCCCCTGACTCAAGCTGTGATCCCAGATCATGTCACTCCCCTTTCTCATGGCTTCTGACTTCCCTGCATCTTCTCCTCCCCACCCCAAATGCCCTCCTTCCGTCTTTCCAACAGGCAGATGTTCTGCCCAGTCTTTACGTCTCTTCCCAAGTGGTGTCCTTTTGATAAAAGTCTTCTTGATTCTCGTGCAGAGTGTGGTTCTTTTTTTCCTGTGTTCGCAGTGAATTTTTCACATACCTCCATAAAAATAAAAATTCCACTGTGTTTTTGATTCTGGTTGTTTTCTCATTGGTCTCCAAGGTTCTTGAATGAAGAACTACGTATCTTTCCATCCTGGGCTCCTAGGACAGCCTCGGGCACAGAGCAGCTCTCTCTCGGTGCCTGTTGAACAAGTGAAGGAATCCCACTTTGTACGTTATCCTGCATCATGTATTTCGATGACACCTTATATTATCCGAGAACCGTGGTTCTTAAACTGTGTGCCGAGATGCCCCGGGGAGCCCCAGGAAACAAAGGGGGACACAGGATATTTTGCACATTTGAGGGAAGTACAGCCATGATCCACATCTGTTGGCCATCTCATGAGCTACCAGCTCCAAGTAATTCAATCTCAACATCAGCTCACGTTACTCTTCATCTGATGACATCATATCTCAGCAAAGCCAGATTTTTGGCTTTTGCGATGTTAAAAAACAAGTTGTACAGGAACATCCATGTGAGCAGGAAAGAAGGGTGTTGTGTTCAATCCAGTCCAAGATTAAACATGCTGCACAGTGGCCAACAGGTGTGCATGTCCCTTGGAAAGTGACTGTGCTTATCTAAGAGTGAAATCCATAGTTTTGCTTTCAATATACCTCTATTATTTTTTCAAATGACAACTAAATTGTTAGGATATAAATACTCATTAAGATGTTTGAATCTGTTCAATAAATTTTAAGCACACATGTATTTAATAAACATACACTGTCAGATATTTCTTTTGGCCTCAGCATGCTATGAAAAACACTAAGGCATTTAGGGTGCCATGGACAGAGACAGTTTGGGGAGCTCTTTCTTAGAGAGAATTACCAGTTGGAGTCCTTACATGTAAATAGTAGAAACTGGTTTCCTGCTGATGTCCACATAATAAATGAATTTATTGACAGCATATTGTGGAATTCGCAGAAGCAGTGAAATAGCTTTCCGCCCGGGCTTGGAGCACAGCTTCCAGGAACAGCTTCTCAAACCACACCTTTCACACCTTCTGCCAGGAGAGCAGTTCCAACAGAACTTCTCTTTGCTGGAAACTCAGTGTGGACTCTCCAGAGAGAGGTGGAGGCAGAGACAGAGAGAGGAAGAGAGATATCGGGGAAGGGGCAGGGACACACCGAGAGCACCTTCTATCTCTGCTCCCAGGTCAGACCTCAGGCAGCCACACCCGATTGGCAGAGACAAAATCACAGGACACCTTTACCCACCTACAGTGGCAGTGGAGAGGGAGGTCCCCTGCACTGAAGTTCCAATGAGGCATGTTCAGGTTACAGACTAACGTGTCGCAGGGAAATCTTGAATCATTCCATTGACAGAGGAGAAGGAATTGGTAAAGATGAAATTCCAAGTGTTTTGAGAGTTGTCTTAGCTGTGTGAGCCACTCTGACATGGAAGTGGGTTGCGCTTGTTTCCTATGGCCACGTGGACACAAAATGGACACCGGGAGGGAGACTGGAGTTCAGGACAGGAAGAAGCCCCCAGGGTCAGGCTGTCTGAGCTCCTGTCCCTGCCTGGGTGTGGGTGCAGCCCAGGTGACTGGGGAGTGCCAGAGAGCAGTCCCGGGCAGGGGTCCCTGACTCCCGGGCAGGTGGAGCTGAGACCAAAGAGCATAAATGTGTGGATGCGTAACCTGTGATGCGAGATGGTCTGGATAATTACGGGGCATCGGGGAAGGGGTTTTCCAACATCGCATTGTCAGGTTTTCACTCTGTGCAGCTACCGGCATGCTCTCATTGGTGACAAATGATACATTATCTTTCTACAGATTTTATTTATTTATTTATCTGGGGGGGAGAGGGGAGGGGCTGAGAGAGAGAATCCTCAAGCAGACTCCCCGCTGAGCTCAGAACCCGAAGCAGGGCTTGATCTCAGGACCCTGAGATCATGACCCGAGCTGAAATCAAGAGCTGGCCGCTTAGCCAAGGAGCCACCCAGGCGCCCCACGAAGCAAAAATGTTTAACAAGGCTTATCTCTCACTGTAAAATATCCTCTCACTGAAAAAGTGAAAGTGAAGAAAGCAAACAAGTCAGGTACCACTCACACCATGTGACACAGAGAGGTTCCTCTGTGGGCTACTTCCTGCTGGAGTTCTCTGATTTTATTTTCAGAGCTGTGACCCCATTTTACTGCTGTTTTCACGTGTCCTTCTGTAATGGACCGTTACGTCACCCTGGAGCATACTGGGTAAATTGGTATAACTATTTCACCAAAGGGGTGTCTTATGTTCTTTAGAAAATGAACACCGGATTATCATAAAGCTATTCATACTTGAAGTCATGTCAAGTCATGTCATGAATTAAATTCTTGCTGCATTAAAATAGACGTTGTAAAGGACTTCGCTACATACTACAAAAATAAATTTAAAGTATTTGTAAAACAGAAGAACAGAATTTGATTTTCAGCGCTATGAATGGTGTGGAGAGAAACACACAATGAATGAGCCAACGCATTTCGGTAGATGATAAAAGCGATGGAATTCTTAAAAGAGGGAAAGAGGGAGCTTTAGAGCAACAGGCACTCCTTTCCGCGGCCACAGCGCCTGCCGCTCGAGCTCCTCACGGAAGCTGTGTCTTGAAGAAGATGCTCCGTGTCCAGTGGAGGTCGGTTCCACGTGCCCAAGGACTCCTTCCAAACCGTGTTGAACAAAGTAACAAATCAAGTAAGAACTGACTTCCAGTGCTCTGGGAATAACAACGTGTTTTCAGAGAAAGAATGGCCCCAGCATGCACCCATTTAAGTCCACAGCCCCGGGAGGAGTTGGGTTGGAGTTAACTGGCAAATATGGAAAGACCTGGAATGATGGCTGAGTTAGGACTGCTAGCGGGGGACCTGGCTGCCCACTATGGGCTTGGGGAAGCACCTTAACAACGGGAGAACGTGAGCATCCATTATTCCTGATGGACACCTGTCGCCAGATCATCAGCGGAGCGCGTGTGGTTTGTGGCATGCTCAGAGCAGAGAATGAGCCAGAAGCCTGCCTTTGTGAATACTTCCCGGTCTGGAAGCAGTCAGCCTTTGGGCAAGGGTTTTACGTTTTCTGTGTCTGGCCACGTCCAAAGAAGCATCCTGTTAGATGGCACGCCACACCCATCCCAGTGTCTGCGCAGTGACATGCTCTGGTGGGGACACTCCCCAGGCAGGTGTGGGACAGCATGTCGATCCTGCCCAAGGCCGTGTTCCGCAGTGCTCTGAGCGGACGAATCCTGTCTGTCCGGCAGGGGTCTGCTGTTTGCCTGCTTCCTGCTCGGGAATGCTCCCGTGCCTAGGACACCAGTGATGCCCAGAGAAGATAAGCATTTCTTGCCAGTGGAACATTTACATTTTCCTCACTGTATTGTCTATTTATCTGCTGCAAAACAGAATGTAGATGTCCCAACCCAATCACTTTGGCCATTGTCACAAGCCATATGCATTACTCTGACCAACTCAACTGTGTACAATGCAGTAATAGATTTTCTTGGAGCTGGAAGACATTCTACATTATTGCAGTGATGGGCTAGGTTATCGAGAGTCAACTGGGTGCTGTTTTTAAGGGTAGACTCGCCTACACCAGTGACCAGTTCCTCAGCATCGTGCCTCGCTACGGGGTCTGTTGAAAAGAGTACGAATGTCTCGATCCAGAGACCCAAGAGTTTTCTGTTTTGTTTTGCTTTTTATTTTATTTATTTATTTTTTAATAATTTATTATATTGTTAGTCACCATACAGTACATCCCTAGTTTTTGATGTAAAGTTCCACGATTCATTACTTGCGTACAACACCCAGTGCGCCATGCGATACATGCCCTCCTTACTACTCATCACCGGTCTATCCCAATCCCCCACCCCCACCCCCTCTGAAGCCCTCAGTTTGTTTCCCAGAGTCCATAGTCTCTCATGGTTCATTCCCCGCTCTGTTTACCGCCCCCCCTTTCTTCTTTCCTTTCTTCTCCTACCAATCTTCCTACTTCCTATGTTCCATAAATGAGTGAAACCATATGATAATTGTTTTTCTCTGCTTGACTTATTTCGCTAAGCATTATCTCCTCCAGTGCCGTCCATGTTGCAGCAAATATTGAGAAACTGTTCTTTCTGATGACTAATATTCCATTGTATATATGGACCACATCTTCTTAATCCAGTCATCTGTTGAAGGGCATCTCGGCTCCTTCCACAGTTTAGCTATTGTGGACAATGCTGGTATGAACATTGGGGTGCATATGGCCCTTCTCTTCACTATGTCTGTATCTTTGGGATAAATACCCAGTAGTGCAATTGCTGGATCATAGGGTAGCTCAATTTTTAACTTTTTAAGGGACCTCCACACTGTTTTCCGGAGTGGCTGTACCAACTTGCATTCCCACTAACAATGTAGGAGGGATCCCCTTTCTCCACATCCTCTCCAGCATTTGTTGTTTCTTGCCTTGTCAATTTTTGCCATTCTAACTGGCGTAAGGTGGTATCTCAATGTGGTTTTGATTTGAATTTCCCTGATGGCTAATGATTTTGAACATTTTTGCTTTTTAAAGATTTTATTTATTTATTTGACAGAGAGAGAGACAGCCAGAGAGAGAGGGAACACAAGCAGGGGGGAGGGAGAGGGAGAAACAGGCTTCCCAGCGGAGCAGGGATCCCAATGTGGGGCTTGATCCCAGAACGCTGGGATCATGACCTGACCCGAAGGCAGACGCTTAACGACTGAGCCACCCAGGCGCCCCCAGAGACCCAGATTTGAACTGGGAGTCAGATGCTGCTGGCCGTGCGACCTTAAAATAGCTCTCAATCTCCCTGTGTCTCAGTTTTCTGCCTGGAAAACAAAACCAGTGTTTCCTATGGTTTCCACTCATGAGACAGTGAGAATTTGAAAACTTTCAAATTCTTAGGTATTACCTTTTCTATTCAAACATTTGACATCCTCAGTCTTATTTATCTGATACAATTTCTCATTTTCTTTTCATTCTGTGTGATTCTTTCTAGCCTGATTACAACTTCCTTTTTAATGCTGTGTGATAGGTTCCTCGTGTTGTTACCTTTATTAGTTGGTGAGTTATAAGTAACAAATAAATTGGTACCTGCCTTATTTTCCAAATCAAGCATTTGCAAAAATATTAAAAAAGCAGTGTATGTGAAGCTATTTGGGACTTGTCAAGCACATTGCAAGGCCAGCTATCTATAATGCGTATGCATTATGTATGCATCACACACGGACATGTGTGTTGTGGACACGTACTGAGAGAGAGAGAGAGAGATTACCAATGGAAGTCCAGAGGAGACAACAAAAGAAACACTGCCATCCTTTATTTTTGCTCTGGGCTGGCACGCTCACCATCCGTGTGTGACGTATCCACCCCAGCAAAGCAGAACGGGCACAGGGCACGCGCCCAGAGCGCCCGGGTCGGCGGGAGCTGGGCTTCACACCCAAGGGCGCGTGGGAAGCTCTCCTTACCTGGCTGACCGCCAGCGTCTCTGTTACCTCTGTATTCTGTCCGTCCTCCGTTTCGTTGGATAAACTGATGAAATAAAGCAGCCAGCACGTCCGAACAGCAGCACGACATCTGCCTTGATTTCTCAAGTGGTTTGACCTACTGTAAGTTAAATCTGCGAACACAAATAGGAGTTAGGGTTTGTTTGTGAGATGTATCCCAAATGGCCTTTTCTGACCTTTGTGCTGTGGCCGTTGTTGGGGGACACTAGTGTCTGGCCCGTTGGATCATTTTAACTTCCTGCCGCTTGGTGGTTTGGGTCCAGGTGTATCTTTGGCCTTCATGAAGGAATGCTTTAGAAAGCGAGCATCTCAAAATGTCCTCTCGTCTGGTTCTGTAACCGTGGGGAGGTCTCGACGGTACCACAGTACTCACGGGCACACGCGCCCAGGTGTACACGCACACCCATGCACACTCATGCGCGCACACGCACACGTGAAGGTGGAGAGGTCAGTTCATCTTTCTTTTCATCCGTTTTATCCAAATACAATTAGTACAAGTGAGCAGGACAGAGACAGCAACCTGACCTTACCACAGCTTTCACACGGGTGGGATTGGTGTGGACATGCAATTTCTCATCTAAATTTAACCCACAACTTAAGGACAAAAGGAGTATAGGTTCTAACTCTGTTTTTCTACCTTCAACACACCTATTCTTTGTTCCAGTTTGGGTTGGGACCATGAAAGACTTCCTTCTCGAAGCTGTTACACACTGTGTTCCAGGCTTCAGAATAATATATTCCAACAGGGTTTCATCGTGGTCGGTCAGACAGAGGCTAGGCTCTCCCAAGGGTGCTCCCAGGAAAGGAAGGGACCAGAAGTTCCTACATACTGCCAGGAGATGTTGAAAAAGTCCATTCAGCCTGAGAAACCTGCCATGAGGTCAGATAAGCCGAGAGCCAAGAGCTACCCAGCAGACCTCCAGCCTAGGTCTCCACGCACAGCACGGCGGATCCCCGAGGATTCTGTAGGACCAGCAAGCATCAGGACGGCTCCCTCACCAGGAGCCAAAGCTGTGAGAGGATAAAGCAGGAGGTGGCCAGCCACAGGCTTGGGTAGAGGTCCCATCACATGGGGGGAACAAGTGATGTCCCTGCAGAAGCCGGAAGGACAGGAGACAGTGTGAAGACCGGCACCTTCCTTACCAAACACAAGTCAGTAAACCCCCAACATCAATAAGAGGAAGAGGAGGGAATCTGAAAGCCTCCGTAATTGCTCAAAACAGACTAATTACAGTTTTTTGAAGAAGGATTATTGAACACCAGAAATGTGCCAGACATGGTTCTAGGGGCACTGGGTGGCCCAGAGAGGCCGGTCAAATCCTACTGAGTGCAACAGATTTGATCACATCCATCCCCCCATATCCCACATAGGAAGAGCCTGGGAGAAAGGCAGGTGTGGAGAGATCCAGGGTGGCTTTGTTGTCTGCAGCCGTGGGCTCAGTGCGGGTGACTGTGTCACCAGCCCTCGCCTGCCCTCCCGGTACCTGGCTTTGCTCTCTTCACTTCTCCTTCACTTGCTGGAAAAGTATGTGCCGTGTGCTTCTAATTTATCAGCCATGCGGCTGCCCACGGGGCACACAGTGGCAGTCAAGGGAGACACCCGGCCTCAGACTAAAGAGGGCGGGAGGGAATCAGACACGGAACACATCACTGCAGGGTTAGAAACGGAGAATCATCATATGGTTTCACTCATTTATGGAACATAAGAAGTAGGAAGATCGGTAGGAGAAGGAAGGGAAGAAGGAAGGGGGGGTAAACAGAAGGGGGAATGAACCATGAGAGACTGTGGACTCTGGAAAACAAACTGATGGGCTTCAGAGGGGAGGGGGGTGGGGGATTGGGATAGGCGGGGATTATTATTTAAAAAAAACAAAATAAAATAATATAAAATGCTTACCCCTTGGGGGGAAAAAAAGAAAAGAAACAGAGAAAAGCCACATGTGAATAAAACACAGGGAGCTGCGGCAGAGAACGGTATTGGGGGCAAGCGGGGCTGCGGGCCGGTCCAGAAGAGGGCTGGCTGCGGATAACCGGGGCTGGGCATTTGAAGGTTGCAGGGCCGCCACTCCTGCGAGCACACGTCGTCAGGCCGCCGCTTTTCAAGAACTAAGGCAGAAAAGAAGCCTTTTGGAAAAATCGGACGTGTCCTTCCAGGAAATGGGAGCGTATGCATTACTAGCCATTCACTGCACACCCTTCCCGACGTCGGGCACACACGCACCTGCTTTGTGTAATGCCGTCCGGCGAATGTGCTCGCGTGTCTCAGTGTTCTCCTCCGACATGAGTGAGTGGCCGCAAGCCAGTGCTTGAGTGGGTATGCCACGACTGACCCAACCGAACCCCTGCTTTTGGATATTTAAATTGCCTCTAAGTTTTTGCTATTACAGATCGTTCCCTACAAGACAGTCTGTTCTCCCTCAGATACATTTCTAAACACAAATTTGCTGATTCAGAGAATCCAAAACTGGCTCCCAAACATAGTACGACCTTGTAAGATTTCCCTTCTTCAGACCCTGACATGCTCCATCCTGCCGTGGGCATTTCTATGTAGCTGAACACTTTCAAATTAGGTCTGTGCACATGGTACACAATTTTAATAGTGCAAAAAGCCAGGCAATAAGAAACCCTGGAGCCCCAGCTGTCCAGGGCTCTGAGTCTCCCTCCCTGGACGCTGATGTGGTCCCAGGTATGATGCGTACTTGCAGTTTCCAGGTTCTGGTGATTACAGGTGCCGCTTTTACAAACACTTTGGTATCAGTCTTACTGTGATCGTTGGCTTCCTTTATTTGGGGACTAGAATGGTTGGTTTATAGCGTCGATGTATGTTCAACTTTTAAGAAACTACCAAGTCATCTTCCTCCGTGGTCCCATTTTACGCTCCCACCAGCAACACGTGAGTTTGCGGGAGTCGACATCCTCACCATCATCTGACAGCCTGTAAAGGAGCTCTTCTATTGGCGGTGAGGTGGTGTCTCACGGTGGTTTTACTATGCATTTTCTAATGACTGATGAGGACATGGTCCTCCAGGCAGAAGGAATAACATTTGTGAAGACCCAAAGGAGAAAAAAGTTGCTTTTTGGAAAATTCCTCTACACGATCTTAGAGGATCTACAGACATAAACATTATTAGCATTTCAAGTTATATGTTTCCAGATGCCCCCCTCTCTCTCTGACACACACACACACACACAAACACACACACACACTTTATTAATTAATATGGTGAATCTCTGTTGTGGACCAAATACGTCCTCTCAAAATTAATATGCCCAAGGCCTCCCTCCCAGTGTGATGGTATTGGGAAGTGCACCCTTGGGTGGGGGTTAGGTTTAGATCAGGTCATGAGGGTGGAGGCCAGGGAGGAGATTCAAGCCCTTGTAAAAAGAGGATGAGGAAAGGCCAGGTGAGGACAGACCCTGACCGTGCTGGCTCCCTGACCCCAGACTTCCAGCTTCCAGAACCAGGAGAAGTAAATATTCTTCAAGCCACCCAATCCATGGGACTTCATTACAGAGGCCCAAGCCAACGAAGACATTTTCACCCTGTTCTGTAGCACATTGCATGGATAGTCCTTACTGGGACAGCCCACTCTGCTTTGATCCTTTCAAGGTTTACTTTATAATCTGCTGGGATGGCCAAGAGCCCAAGAGCAGCCGTCAGCCGTCTTTGAAGACGTGGCCTTTCCTGGGTGGTGACTGAATGCCCCAGTCTCCTGTGGGGCACCTTCTCTCTGTCTGCCGCTCACAGCTTCCCAGAGCTGCCCTTTCCCGGGCCCCGGGTCCCACCCCATGCAGCAAAGCTTCCTGTCTGCCCACAGCCGTGCAAGGACCCTGCGCACTTTCTGGAGCTCTTACACGGCACACGTTCCTTCTCTCCTGGGTCCTGTCCACAGATTCCAGCCACCGGGCAGCCCCCGATCCTGATTCCCTTGGGCTCCACGTCCCTGCCTTTGGTCCACGGAAAGCTGGGTTGACCCAGGACTACCGTGTGTCTCTTTTCTTGGGGAACCCGTCCTGCCCAGCTGAAAATAGTTGTTTCTTCGATTTTGTGCAGTTCTGTAGTGACTTATGGCAGCAGGGTCATGCTAGTCCCAATTACTTTATTGTGGCCAAAAGTAATTGTCTTGTTTTATTTATAAAATTGTTGTGCTATTACAAATAAATCTTCAGTGGGCATATGTATAGTTTTCTATATACAGATATCCTAAATAATTTTATTTGGATATTTATTAAAAGTAAGAACACTAAGTAAAATGTAGTTTTTGAAATTTGTCTCCTAATTTTGCTATTCCTTCAGCTATACCCTAGCATGCTTCATCAGTCAATGGGCAACTTTAACTAATGAGTTTTGTAATTAAAAGAAACACATGTATATTGTATACTTCTCCCCTGAGTCAAGTAGAACTACAATGAAAAAGCAACCCTTTTTCATTCGTTCATTATCTTTGGACGAAACCAGCATTGACAGTTTCTTATGTATGTTTCAGAAGTTCCTAGGTTTGTGAACACCTATAAATATACTTTCTTTTCTTTGTCTTATGGTACAGATGAGAATGTATTCCTTGCACTGTTGCGCATCTTTTAACAAATTAAAATATATCTTGAGTAAATTTCCATATTTGCATAGATTTCTCTATCTTATTTTTAAAAAATAGCTCTGTTTTCCATATGTACCAAAATGTAACTAATCAATTCCCCGTTGATGGACATTATTATAGAGTTTGCACGTTTGGTATTTCAAACAACGCTATAAAGTAAATCTTTCATACAGATGTGAAAATATACAAGGTCCCAAAGTGAAACTGGCAGGTCAAAGTAAATATGTCTTTCGTTTTGTTGGACGGTCCCGAAATGCTCTCCGAAGACATTCTGCCGACTTTCCCTCCTACCAATAGCAGATAAGACGTCCATTGTCCAACGTCCTTATACATTGTTAAATATTAACTTTTCAGTCCTTGCCAGTCTGAAAGACTAAAAAAAAATAGCATCCCATTTCTATATGTTGTTACTTCACTATAAGTCAGGTTTTGCTTACTTCCCTTTCTTCATATTGGTATTTATTTAAACTGCTTTTTGATGTCCTTTGAACGATAAACTTGAGTGGGGCCAGGCTGGGTCAGGTAGCTACTGCTAATTTTATGGAATTGTGTGAACGCATCTCATGAACCACATGATGTAACCCTAATAAGACATTTCTGAAGTTGTATGACTTTCTGCCATTTATGAGAGCTTTATTTTCATGAATTTCATACTCTAAATTCTTCATCCACATCATTTTTCTCTGTAGTGTTTGATGATGCCTATGTTTTCCTTTATTGTTATGTACAAAATGGGGGTTAAGTTCTCCTTAACAAATCTGGTTGTAAGAAAAGCAAAACTCTTCCATCAGGTGTAGACCCCTGGCTCTTCGTTGAGGCTGCGGTTACCCGGCTGACATAGGGCAGCCTCCTGTCCTTGCTTGGGATGGGTCAGGTAGACGCTGGCACTGCGAGGGCTCTCGGCTTTGTGGTGGGAGGTTGGGTACCCCGTTTGCACGGACCAGCTCTGAAGGATCTTGGAGCAAGTGTTTTCTGTGTGGCTCCTTAAGAGCCCGGTTCCATGTCTTGTGGGATTGGAGCAAAAGCTGACCTCAGGACCTTGTCTCTTGGGGTCTAACCCTGGGCTTCCTCGAGAGCTGGCCAGCAAGGCTCTGGGACATGGTGAAGGCCGAGCTTCAGACAGAGGCTGCCTCCTGTGTCTCCCCTCAATCTTGGGCTTTGGCAGCCCCGTGATGTAACAACATAACTAACCTACCCATGGTGTCCCAGGCTGGAGAAAATGCTAGAAAGGGCACGCAGCATCTCCAAGGCTGCCGAATGAGAGTTGGTACTGTTGGTGAGGTTTCTTGACTGAAGGAAGGTCCACACAGAGAAGACCAAGCTGAAGGGCCTCCCGAACCCCGTGAGCCCTCACCTCGTTCATCCAGTGATCCGGACGTCAGACATTACCACCTCCTGTGAAGAGGCTTTTTTTGGTGAATTCTTAAATAGCCTCTCAGCCTCCATTGTGGCCTCATAATTGTGACCTTATAACAGTTACCATGGAAAGAATTCCTAGATTATAAATAATGACAACGTGAGTTTCCTAGTTACCAAGTATATTTATAAAATGAATTCCAAAGGTACATGACATTTAATTCCAGCCTATGTTTAGAAACCAAAAGATAATAAAGGAACATACCTTTTTTTTCAGAAAGAAAGAATTGTACTATTTTCTCCAAATCTAGTTATAGAGCAGTAGATCCATATGACTACTAGAAAAAATGAAGGGTTTTCAGTAACGTACCATTCTTGGGGGTTTAAGAAAAGCATTTGCAATGACACAGATTTCAGCGTTAGATCAAGTTACTATGACCACATATCGGGATTAGGTTTATAAGTTATCTTGGGTAAAACAAGGATCGTGCCTTTCAATTTTCTCACCAGACACATATGGTGAGAGAAGAGATATGCCTTCTATTTTGCAAAATACTTTTATTACTGAAAACCACTATTTCTTATGCCCAGCTGTTAAAGGCAGAGGCTCACCTGGTCGGAGGAACCGTGAACCAGGAAAGTCAGCGAGGCTTCCTGAGGAACACAGCGCAGAAGAAAAGTCGCTCAACTGGGGTGCCTGGTGGCTCAGTCCGTTAAATGTCTGCCTTTGGCTCAGGTCATGATCCCAGGGTCCGGGGATCGAGTCCCACATCAGGCTCCCCACTCAGCGGGGAGTCTGCTTCTCCCTGTGCTGCTCTCTCTGCTTATGCTCATGTTCTCTCTCTATCTCAAAAATTAATAAATAAAATCTTGAAAAAAATTTAAAAAAAGAAAAGAGAAGCCACTCGATGGGCTTCAAGCCACTTTCTCATGTGGTACAGAAACATAAGTTCAAAGAAGATATTAAAGTGATGGAAATGCAGTAATTTTTATGTCCTGTCTGATATTTTGTCTTTTCCCGACACTATTCCAAGAGATGCTTCAAGGAAATTCGTTCTGTAGCTTGGCTGCAGTGTCTCCTAACTGGGGTCTTTTCTCCCTTCTGAATCTTAAATCGAGTCCTACCCTTCGTCTTCTGCCCTGAAACATGATGTTCAGGACCTTGACCACGGGAACCTCGGGCATTAAAATTCTTCTCTCTGCATGGGTGTTTAGTGTATCATATATTTGCAAGCTGTCTTGGTCCAGCTTCAGTAAGTATGTACTGAACACTGTATTCATTTCCTTCGCTTCTATCGCAAATTACTACAGACATAGTGGCTTAAAAGAACACGAATTTACGATCTAACTGTTCTGTGAGTCAGGAGTCTGACAGGGACACCCCGGGCTAAAATCAGGGTGTCAGCAGAGCTGTGCTCCTCGGGAGGCTCTAGGAGAGAACCATCCCCTTATCTCTGCGGCTTCCAGAAGCTCCCACATCCCATGGTTCATGGTTCTCTTTCTCCATTTTCAAAGCCACAATGGTGAATTGGGTCCTTCTCACATCAGACTCTGACCTCTTACATCCTCACCTCTCCCCTTTAGCAGGACCCTTGTGATTACACTGGGCCCCCCTAGGTTATCCAGGATAATCTCCCCATCTCAGGGTCCTTAATCAGTCACATCTGCAAAGCTCTTTTGCCACGAAGGTAATAATCCACAGGTCCTGGAGTTGGGACGTGGACATCTTTGGAGGGATGGGCAATTAATTATTCTCCCTGCCACTAGCATTGGTTTATTCTTTCCAAAAAAGTTTCTTGAGTACCTAATATGTGTTCAGTACAGCTGAGCCGATGAACAGAATGATAATAGATCCCAATATGGAAATAACTCATCATAACATATTCATAGTCCAGGCAAATACCATCTAGCTCAGGTAAGAGACAGAGAGATTCCCCAGTATTCACTCTGTCCCAATGGGTCTAGCCCTTCTTCCAATGCTTGTTGCACTTCTTCCTTCTTGCATCTGCTGTATTCTCAAGCCTTCTCCACCAATGTCCATTCCTCCCGTCATATGCGATGGTGGAGAGGCGCTGAGTACGCAGTGGGGAGCGCAAACTGGTAGTTCCATAGTGTCCCTACCTAAGTCTGGGAATGCGTTTTCCCGTCCTGTTTGTTTCTATGTGTTAATCATTTTGTTCCTTCTTTTTTTTCTAAATCTATAGGAAGTCACAGTGTTGTAAAATTAAAAAGTATTTTTAAACAAGTCTAACAATCACAGTAATTAGTTTAATTAATAGCAAGTAACTCATCCAAACTACAGCTCAATATTAACTTCACAGCTAGGAATAAATGAATACGAATTTTATAATGATGCCAGTTACAGGTCAAGCCTGGCTCCACAAGGAGGCAGTTGCTGGCAATGGCATGCTTTCCTTCCTGCCGAGAGCCGTCCCCTTTGAGGTAGCCTCGAATGTTTGAGATTGAATTGGGCCAGATCTGGAAGCTAAACGTTAGTTAAAAAAAAAAAAGTCATCGTCATCATCATCATCACCATAGTCTGAACATTCAAGTGAAATCTAGTCAATTATCAAAACCCCTGCAGGTTTTGGGTGCCTAGGAGGCTCAGCCCCTTAAGCATCCCGTCTGACTCTTGGTTTCAGCTCAGGTCATGATCTCAGGGTCTTGGGATTGAGCCCTGCGTCCAGCTCCATGCTCAATGCAGAGTCTGCTTGAGAGTCTCTCTCTCCCTCTCCCTCTATCCGCCCCCCTCATTCTCTCTATCAAATAAATAAATAAATCTTAAAAAAAAAACAAAAAACAAAATAAAACTCTTACAGTTCTTGGAGTTATAAGACACAGAAGTGACCCTTCTATGTTGAAATAATGACACACCAGTTCTATGAATGACCAGGAGATAAGATAAAATCCAACCAAGGTCCCCCAAGCTACAGCAGCCTCTAAGCTGACACCTTTACCACCAATAACAGTGGCACCTGGAGGAACGTAGACTTGGAAGTCTGATCAGCACACGTTGGGTCCTAGACAGCAGTAAGCACTCATGAAAACTTGGACAAATGCCTTAATTTTGGTATCAATGTTTTTTTGTTAAATGAGGATCTTGAGCTATGATAAATGACTTCTAAGATTTTTTTTCATTTAAAAAGTATATGTCTGGTCTGCAATACTCAAATATTTTGGTCTCAAGTCACCTTTATACCTTTAAAAAATTAGTGAGCATTCCAAAAGCTCCTGTTTATGTCTACCCTATATACTGGTATTTACTGTGTTAGAAATTAGAGCGTAGAAAAAATTTTAAATATTTATGAATTTATTTACAATTAATGAGAAATTATTACATGGTAACATAAATAACATATGCCTATGAAAAATAAGTCAAAAACATAATATTTCTTGGGAAGGTGGCCATTGTTTGAAATTTTTGAAAATTCTGTAAGTGCCTGGCTGAATAAAAAGCAATCCAATTCTCACATCTGCTCTGCATTTAGTCTGTTGTGATACCAAAGGTCAGGTAAAGTCTATATATGCCTTTGTGAGACAATGAGAGTAAAAGGCAAATGATGTGTTAGCATTGTGAAGGTGGTCTTGTACTCTCAGAACCCCTGTCGGGATCTCCAGGCCCCCCCAGGATGTTTTGTCACCAGGATTCAGCAGTGCCTCCCCACTGTTGAAGTGGGGTTCAGCAAAGTGGGCTTCGTTGATCTGCAGTGTTGACTCTCACTTTTGATATGAAAACCGTAGCTCAATAGTCCAGTAAGTTCTCCAAGGTCGAAAGAAACGACACAGCTCTTTTCCCTGTTCTTGCATTGCTTTCTTGGGCTTTTCCCATCCTTTGTTTTGCTCCTCATCCTCATATCCCCATGGTTGCAAGGTAGCTGTCATGAGTCCGAGCATTGTGGAAGGACTGCAGTTGTCCTTTACTTCCTTGAGGGGTTTTGTAAAAGCAAAGAAATTGTTGCCAAATACCCAGCAAATCTGGTCTTTCAAGTCACTGGCTGTGGTCGCACCTTCCCTGAACTCAGTTCGAAAGGGAGGAAAAGGCCCCTCGGGTTGACATGAGGGAAGCAAGAGCCACCCAAGAAATGGCAGGTGGACCCACGCTGCCCTAAATTGTGGCCATGTTACAGAGGGTCTGTGCCTTCTCGAGAAGGAGAGCTGGACTCAGCAAAGGGGTAGGCGACCCACAGCTTCGGCCACAAGGGACTCAGAAGGTATCGGAAAGGATGGAGTCAAGGAACTGCGACCAGAAGAGCATTCTAAGAGCCTCGGGGAGAAGGTGAACAGATCCTTCATCACATCACCACTTCTCTTTACACGATTTCAAACCCACCTCCCTCATATTTGCATTGCACAACGTCCAACAGAATTGAGTACTATTTCAAGTGTAAGTTCTAATTCATAGAAAAAAGTGTTAGGAAAGGGCCAGGACCTTCTTCCCACAGCTCACTTGTTCAGCATCCACCAAATGTACTATTTCAGCCAGAAGCTAGAACTTCAAATAAAGAAACCTCAGTTTGGGGCTAGTTTATTTATTTATTTTTCTGTTCGGCTTATTTTTGGATTTATGCTCGAATTTATGCCGACTTTTCTAAGTATGTTTATAAAACTCTGTAGTTCTTTATTATTTTTATTTCATGCTTAAGCTGTGTACTCCTGCCATTAGCTATTTGATGCAAAAAGGCAATTGCAAATAGTTCCTGAGGCTTATTAGTGTTTTATTGTGGGCATAATTCTTCTTTCCGGTCTACACTGTGATTACCTATTCCGAAGAAGCAC
The DNA here is from genome assembly GCF_017311325.1 of Ursus maritimus. Lineage (NCBI taxonomy): Eukaryota > Metazoa > Chordata > Mammalia > Carnivora > Ursidae > Ursus > Ursus maritimus. The sequence goes on from NW_024423344.1 coordinate 76,266,294, forward strand.
TTAGTCTCCACTTAAAACATAGGAAGACTTTCCATTACCATCAACTGGAAGATTGTGAGCCAAGCAATAGGAAACTTTATAAGCACAAGACAAATGCCCTCAAGCAAAATATAAGAAGCAGAAACGCCCCCAAAAGAAATCGCATGTGAAAACCTGCTTTTTTTCTGAATACTCAATCACAAAAGTAATTTTCCCATGCTTAAAATGTGTGTAGCCGAGTGAAAAGTTAAAAAAATAAAATAAAACAACAAAAAAACCCCACAGAAACCTCAACTGCAGTTTAGGCTAAAAATAGATGGATAGTGATGAGGGCACATGTCGCATGGTGCGCTGGGTGTTATACGCAACTAATGAAGCATCGAGCTTTACATCAGAAACCAGGGATGTACTGTATGGTGACTAACATAATAAAAAAACATTAAAAAAATAGCAACTTACATGTGCAGGTACCCTCACGAGTGTTTACTTGTAATGAATCTTTAACAAACAGCACGGCGATTAGAGCCCAACCTCACCCTTTTGAAGTCAATAAAACCCAGGGCATCAACTTTCTCCAATCACAGGATGCTTCGATCAGCTCTCAGGAAGAGAATCTAGGGTAGGATGTAGCAAAGTTCTTATACTCATGCAGAACAGACGTGGGTTTACACAAAGACTTCATGGAAAGCCAGGAATCTTTCAGAAATTAAATGAAAATTTTGTGCTAATATTGCTTACCAGGTGACTCATCCCATGGTTCTGAGAAAGTCTTCCCTGAAACCTTGCATTCATTGAAACGAAATCTTATGGCCCCTGGTTAATTTGTTGTCCAGAATAAGAAAGCATGGCGGTCATCCACAAAGCCTTGGTGCGTCTGATTTTGATACCTGACTCCAGCATGGCTGCGCCTTCTGGTGTCCATCCAGGTGCAGACCAACAAAAAGAGGGCCAGCCACACCACAGTGATGCGGTTGCCATGGCAACGCACCACTCAGCCTGCTGCAGGAACATAAATGTCTGGGGCTCCAGTGGCTGCCTTCTGTATCCACGACCACAGTCTCCGCCCACAGGCTATGCACAGACAACTGCCAAGCCTGGCACGCTCTTCCCGTGACGTGCAACACTGGCAACTCTAGTTCAAGACTTGACACTGTCAGGGCCCATCCTCTCTTGGAAGGTCTGTGCTGTGGTCCGAGACTCCTCCTACCCAGGCCCTCTTCCTTTCTTCCTTCCTTTCACCCTTTCCCGGGTGTCAGACCCGCACATGGCCCCCATGCCCCCCATCGTACTGGCACCCCATGCGGTCAATGCTCTGCATGTGCAGTCCTGTCTCGGTGTCCGCATCTAGGCAGATCTGGGTGAACTCACTTTGCCTCCCCTGAGTTCACTAGAAGGCACCATAGTTGAACAGGGTGTGAAGCCTTTGTTGAATAACAAACACTGAAATATGTTCAACGTAGGAATTACAGAATTTTCAAGAAGTACAATTTTTTCATAGCCCAAGAAATGCACAATTATGAAGTTAACAGAGAATTGGCCAACAAAGTACCTTTAATAACTCAGTATTGAAAGCGTGTAAGTGCTCTGTAACTTGTTCTGGCTGAACATGGGTCAGTTCAGTCCGTGGGCGCAGGCTGATGACGCACCGTGGTGGGACCGCAGCCCCATCAGGCCGGCTCTGGAAGTCTGTGGTGAGGGGAAATCCTCCCAGCGGGCAGAGCTTCAGTGCTTCTACCTGGTTACCCATATTGTATGGAAAGAGAAGTGAGCAAGGAAAAAATTTACAAGGACACACCAGCAGAGGCAAATGGCTTGGCCCTTTGTTGGTCAGGGGCCAACAAGTAAAAGATCGGACTATTGCATACAGGGAGGTCCCAGGACCATGAAAGAAGATACATCTATGTGGTCATGAAGGGAGCAAATCTTCCTATCACACATTAGTGTCCACCAGAGACTACCCACCATGGATTAATGTTCTCCAGAGGCCTTCCGCCATGGAGGAAATACTGAGTAGCCATTTAAATGGCAAGGCTAGGCCAGGTGATGTCAGGTGGCATCCATCTTTGGTTACCTTGGCTCTGGTAGCATGAGCACCTGAGTGGAGAACCATGGTGTGAGGGACTAAGGCTTGCTGGGCCCAACAGTAAAATTTCCCCTCCTCCACAGCTAACTTACTATTGTTGCTCCCGAGTGTCCAGCCTGAAAGCCACGGAGACCAGCGCTGGCCCCACTGGTATGGCGCCAGCCCTGGAGGAGGCCAGCCAGCTCTTGGCAGCAAATTGATTCCTCTGGAATTGACAGCAGCTTATCTGACCTGACATTGACATATGTTTCTACCATGGGTTTGCCTTTCCTACCTTGCAGGACCTTAGCCAACACCCCTCTCCAAGGACTTGCAAGAGTTCAGTCATCTGAACCATATCATGTTGGACCAAAGGCCCCACGTTACAGCAAGGCTGCCGAGGAGTGAGCACAGACCATGGGATCCAGCAATCCTGTCACCACCCACACCACCCACAGGACTATTGACCTGATAGGGCAATGGGGTGGCCTCTTGAAGGCAGAGCTGAGGTGCCAGGTTGGAGGTGATGCCATTTGATAATGGGGCACCATTCTCTATTATATATCATATACCCCAAAGCAAATACCACTATAAAGTGTCGTGTCCCTAATGGGTATGTAGGTTCGAGAACAAAGGTGTGGAAATTACAGTGGCCCCATTTTCTCTTATCCTCCAGGGACCTCCTTAGGGAATTTTTTCCTCTTGTCCCCAGAATTCTAGGCTCTGTGGGTTTAGAGGTGAAACACTTCCATCATGATACCTTCAAAGAATCCCATTAAACTTTTAGCTATACGTCCTGCCCAGTGGCTTCAAGCTCCTCGTGCCAAGAGACCAGCCGACAAGAAAAAGAACTACCATCTTCACAAACGTAATGGCCCGTAATCATCAGGAGGAACTAGGGCTCCTATCACAAATAGAATCAGGAAAAAAATATCTTCTGTACCCCGGTGATCCCCTAGGGCGTCTCTTCATAGGCCCCTATCCAATTTTGATGGTAACTAGATGCATGAAGCGGGCACAGAGAGGAATGGGGACCGGGGGCTGGGGTTCCTTAGGGAGGATGAATGGGTCCACAGGAAAACGGCACAGGCCAGCAGAGATGCTGGCCGGATTGAAGGGGATCTGAAATGAGTTGTGTGAGGAAGGGAGTGATTTGAATCCCTTGAAGCCCTATGACAGCTCTAGTGAATGATCTGGTTTTATAACACTAGCTTGACTCTTGATAGATTCCCAGAACTTGGAGGGGCCATTCCCAGTGGGACAATGGGGGAGGTAAGGAGCACAGATGGGGTGTGGAGGAGTGGGCTCGGTGGGGGATGCAGCGTGCCTTCCAGGTCCCCCCGCCCCGGGGCAGGGTGCTCCTTTCCCCAGCTGCCAGCAGTGTACCCCGCCAAGTTCCTCCCTGGGAAATGGTCTTGGCTGAGGGGCAGTGAGAGAGGAGAACGAGGTCCCCTACAAACTGTAGGCCTGTTTCCAGGCTGGGCAGCTTTAGGAGAGATTACATAAGGAATTCAGGGATCTTGAAAGTGAGTCTTTGAAAACTTCCCATCTGCCTCCAAACCAGATGCAGAAATCTTGTATACCTCTGAGAGTATATACACCTCAGTATGAAGACACCTGTCACCATCATGTCTCACCTGCACCACAACAGGATCCTTCCTGGAGTCTGGGTAGACACTTTCCTCCCTAGCTCCTTGCCCCCAGTATTATGCTTATTGCAGCCGGAGGGGCATTTTATAAATTGAAGTCATGCCTCTTCTCCACTAATCCTCTCCAGCTGGACTCCCATTGTTCTTGGGATAAAGAAGCAAATTCTCAGCATCACTGACTGGCCTCACAGGACCCACAGCCTCCTGGACTCTGCAGTCTCCCCTGCATTCACCATGGAGGAGCACCTGGGACCTGTAGCTTCCTCCCTTCTAACTCAGTGTCTCTCTCACTGCCTTCCTTCTAGAATGTTCTTTCCTCCCTCCCTTTTTACCTGCTGTGTTTTATTCAGATTTTCTGCTAAAACGTTGCTTTCTTGGGAAAACCGTCCAGATCCCAGAGAGGTTAAATGCTCTGTGTAGAGGTGACTGTGTGTCCTGACTCACCCAAGCAATCCAAGTTACCGCATCCTCCCATTTAAGGATTAAGGACTGATTTAATCTGGGCCTCAAACACAGTTACTTGTGCTTCATGGAAAGTACCCCAACTATTGAAAATATGTATTATTTTATTTTTTTAAAACCTGTTTCCTTAGAACAACTCTAAGAATATGAGGACAATAATAGGTCTATCATTCCGTGATTGAATTCCCAACATATGCTGGAATCACTGGCACATAGTAGATGCTCAGCAAATATTTCCTGAGTGAACGAGTGACTCAAAAAATCATGGCATTGGAACCTTATCAAACTGCTTTCGCCAAGAAAAAACCGTATCAGTTTATACTGCCACCTATTATTTGTGACAACACTCCAACAGGCCGAAGAGTGTGGAATGCTAGCCTTCAAAAAAATATTAGCAGGGATATAATGGTTGCAAGTCTTGCTATAATTTGATTTCTTTGATAACTAGGAAGATAGACATTTTATCCCTACCATTTATATTCCATTGTAAATTTTCCATTCATTTTCTGGGCTCTTTCATTTATTATAGTCCTTGTAATGTTATTGTATCTGTGAACAATTTCATTTATTATAGGTATTAATTCTCTTATATGGTTTATTTGATGCAAATATCTTCCCTATTATTGTTTTCATAATTCCTTCATTTTGGCTGCTTTTCATCTTTTATATGATTAACATTTTTATGGTAAAAATCTGTCAACCATTTTCTCACAGTTTCATTTCTCCTCTGGCATACTTTTTCCAAAATTGTGACAAGTATTTTTTTCCATATTTTTCCTGGTTTTTCATAAATTCTTAGTTGATTTTTTGCTCTTGGCCAAATTTTCTTTTGATATATATGATATATAGTGTGGCTATAAATAATTTTCTCTCTGTAAACTTTGCTTACATAATAACTTTAAAAATAACTAATTACAGATAAACCTTAGTCCAGCTCCTTCTAATTCATGACTGTTACAGCACACACAAAATATTGAGGTGCTATTGCGCATGCAAACAATATCATGAGATCAGTTCCTGGGGAGGGATGTCTAGGGATCTAGGATGCTGGCAACATGCCCATCTTATGAATTATGATGTGTGCATGAACGTTTATGGACCTCAATGATCCCTTCTCATGTGAGGCTGCATAAAGTCCTCTAAATCAGAATGTTCCTTAGGCTATCAAGAAAGTACAGCACAGGATTTATGGGAATGATACACGGAGTTGGGGCAAGCTTTTCCTTGTACGCACAATAGCCATCTTACTAAACGGTGCGTAGTGACGAGCATGATCCCTAAGGACATGATTTGTCCATAGTCACTGATAGAGAAAGGCTCAGTCTGGTGAAGGCATAGGGGAGACAAGTGGGAGAAGAATTGTACATGCTAAAATGGAGGCTCTCTTTCCAACTAGACTTCAGAGGGAAGTCAAAGATGACAATAGTTGGCTGACGTTCATTTAAGTCAAGTCTTTCCATTTGTGATTTTCTTGCTTTTTGCTGATTGATACCTTCCTGGACTTGCACACTCAGCCTTGTGAGGATGTGCGTGTTACGGTATCAGGGGCGCAGTCTGTACTTACAGTCCCAAGGAATATCAACCTGTCTTCACAGCAGCTGATCCAACCAACTGAATCAAAATGGTGGCTCAGAGATGTCTGTGGAAAACAGATGGAGCGGGGATGGGGAAAGCCACACGTAGTTGAAACTGCGCACACTCTCACTGGGTGTGCAGCACGTCCAGATCTTTGCAGCAAAAGTACATCATTTTAGACCAAGTAGAAACTTAGCACAAGACTGAGATTTCTGCTAACACCGCCGGTGAACTACATGCTGTCGGAGAGTGTGTTCCTACAGCTAACTTTCCATCATTAGCTTCCAAAAGCCTCATAATAAACCTCATTTGCATTCTTGCTTTTTTTCAGAGAACTAAGTAGATTTTAGCCCATTTCTTTTCATTTATTTGAAATAAAGATTAGGACTCTCATTTGTTTTATTACTTTCATTTTTGAGAGAAAAAAATGAATGCATCCATGCGTTTTTTCAGCAAAGAATGAAGATAGGAATTCTCCATTAGCCACAATATAGCCATTGTATTTCTAACTCTCTTTTTAGCTAATTGGATTAAAATTTGCTTTTATGAGTATGATTATTGCTATTTCCTTTTTATAATCACTGTCGTGTTGTTTTCTCTGTTCATCTGACCTTGTCTGTTAAATGTGATGGTGACTTCATTCAGGTGGTATTCCAAAACGCCAAACTTGTACATGAAAATAGAAATTGTAAAAAGGAAAAAAAAGTGCTTCAGTTTTTGTTTGCAAAAAAAAAAAAAAGAAAGAAAGAAAGAAAGAAAAAAGATTTAACGAGAATATCTTCAGTAATTAATGCATTGTTAACCTGAAGGTCAGACTCAGGCAATATTGAATCCTCCTTTTAAAAAAAAATGTCCCCCAAGGCTTGCTTGCCCTCTTGTAAGATGCATATCATCCATTCAACAAATCTTTATTGATTATGCCAGTCACCATAATAGGTTTTGGCATCACAGCACTAAACAAAACAGACAGAAATCCCTGACCCTTTGTCTGAGTTTTGGATACTCAGCAGATGGGATCCGCCACATACACCCATTCAGTGTTCTGTGTCCGTAGCCCAGAGTATTCTGGTATCTTATTTTCCTTCCTCTCAGCCTTGTTGGGGAGAACTTTACTGGTGCATAAAATTGAAACAGGGTGAAAAAATATCTTGGGGCCAAGTCTCTTTCCACAAAAATGTTGCAGTGTTTAAAATCCAGCTAAGCTGGTACCACGGGTACCATGGCTGAGGCTCACGGCACCATGGCATCCTTCACATTTCAATAAAAGGGAGAAAACGTATGTTGCTTTTGGACCTCCAAGTTTGGTCTCAGGCAGACATCTTTTTTTTTTTTTAATCATCTTTGATAATCTGGTATCTACAACAAGTCAAATGTTGCCATGGCAGCATTTAGATTTTTTAGAGATTAACCAAGTTGTACTCAGAAGAAAATAAATGAATAAATAAGACAATGGAGCAAGGACAGCCCCCCAGGGTCCAAAGAACCAGAAAGACAAAAGCCTCGGACACTCTGTTCCTGGGTAAGTGAAAGACTTCCTCACGGGTCTCTGCAGGCACAAATGCCCCCAGACCTGACACAGCTAAAGGCTATTTTCAAACCCAGTTTGTGGTGGGGCAAAAACTAATACCCTCTCATCGGTTCTGAGCCTGAAGAGAGAAGCTTTAAGTGTAGTCAGTGATTGCTGGTGGTTCATGACGTTAGCTGATGCCAGGAAGTCCAAATGCAAGCCCAGATCTGCAGAAACATGCCTCCGTCCGTCCGTGAGACAAGAGCTACGATGCCCAGCGCCCATCTAACCAGAATGGAGTGAGGACTGCTGTTGGTGGGGTCCTCACGCACCCGCTGTGTCTGGGCTGGAATCAGCCCGTTCGCCAAATGAGCTCCCAGGACAGGGGCGCACTCTTGAGTATAGAATCACAGGGAGGGGGCGCCTGGGTGGCACAGCGGTTAAGTGTCTGCCTTCGGCTCAGGGCGTGATCCCGGCGTTATGGGATCGAGCCCCACATCAGGCTCTTCTGCTATGAGCCTGCTTCTTCCTCTCCCACTCCCCCTGCTTGTGTTCCCTCTCTCGCTGGCTGTCTCTATCTCTGTCAAATAAATAAATAAAATCTTTAAAAAAAAAAAAAGAATCACAGGGAGAATGACAAAAACAGTAGGGAGGGAGGCTGGAGCTTTGGACAGGTTTTCTCAAGCTGTTCTTGTCACAGAGGTTGGTGTATTTCTGAGGTCAGGGGCTCGGGGATGAAGGGAAAGCCCTGGGGCAGAGCTCAGAGGAAGATCCAGGACCAGGATCCACAAGCCCTTAGGGCTGTATTATCGCCTCATTGTTTGTGTTTGCCACGCCCTCTCCCCTGCAGACCTCTTCCACCGTGGTTGAGTGGAGTTTTAAAACACTGAGTGCATGAAGATCTATTTTAGTTATCTCAGACTGAGATCTTGACAATAAATATCATTAGACATGTGCTGTGTTATGGCAAAGCAAGAACGGAAATCACTGATGTACCAACTTAATGCGGCCGCAAACAAACAGAACAACTTGAGCTGATGGGCTGGCAGTTTCCTGCCGACGCTGACAAAACTTTTTCAGTAACAGGAAACCCCGTCAGTAATGTGTGCTTTCAGCCCAGAAAAGCACTATCTTTCTCAGGTTCTTTTTCTCTTTGCCTATCTTTCCAGAAGCCCAACCAACCTGGAGCCGGAGGCTTTCTTCCTGATCTCCATAGCTAACGAAACCCTCACGCTTGTGAAAGGAAGCGGGAGACCTTGGGAGGATTTCCACTTCTCTGGGATTTGTGGCAGTGCTTCTGGCTCCACGTGTATTTTCTACGTCGTAACCGGCCACCAGGGCCTTCTTAGTTCAAGGATTCTCTGCAGAGATGTTGAGGAAGGACGCCCTTCAGGAGTAGGATGCCCTCCGAAGAGTAAGCGCGGTGCCAGCGCCTGGAGCTGGTGTGCACCTGCTCGCCCCATCCCCACGGCTGGTCCTCCCGGAAGAGCCGCGCCACCCGACGCAGAGGACCAGGTCCTTGCAATGTTTGGAGACAGACATATCTGGGGCGTGGGTGCTGTCTCTTGCGAATTCCTCGCTCCGGTGACAGAATGATGTGCGAAATGCCCCTATCAGCATACCTGGTTCAAGCAGAAGACAGGAAGGTTGGGCAAAGGGAGCAAGGGAGCGGCGTCTTCAGTGACTAAACCTTTGCTGTTTACGTAAACTTTCCACGTCCCAACCTCAACCACAAAACCCAGAGACACAAGCGAAGGAGAGTCCTAAGCTCCTGGCTGCCAGCGTCCTTTCAAGGGCCTGGAAATAAAAAATGAACGGGAAATGTTTGCGATTACACAGTAGGACTGCTGTGTGCACAAGTGCAAACTGAAGTGACTGTGATTACGGAGAAGCCCAGTTCACGGCTGTGTTCACTGGCATCCTGTCTTTCCCAACAACTACCAGGTAGCGTGGCTTTGTATCCGGAGGGATGGCTGGAAAGGGCCACAGTGCTCATCGGCCGGAGCGCTCACGTCCTCATGCCTCCGAGGTCCCCTGCGAGGTCACCTTCTCCCTGGGAGCCCTGCGTGGAACATTTGGTAACCGAGTTTACACAACACACACACACACACACACGCACACACACACACACACACACAAGGGTGTTGTCTCAGAAGCCAGTTTGTTGATCTGCTCTCTCCATTCCCTGCTTTAGTGGCCGTTGTTGTGCCAAGTGCTGAGCTGTGGGGAGGAGGACACTGGGCTCCAGGGACAGTGGGGATTTGTTCCAGTTTGTCTTCTGTAAGCTGGAGAAGCTGTGTCTGTCTGTGGTCTAGGCGCAGAGCTGTTGATCACAAGGGTTACCCTTTTATTTTCTTGTTTCATGGCCTTCAGCCACAGAATCCCTCAATTTCTTCAACTGTATGACTTGGAAAAATAGCCCTGAACTCCCAGGGATTAACCAATTAGGGATTTCAGAGGATCTGGAAATCTCTTTCATGGTTTTTCTCTATTATTTTTCTAGGAGTCATGAATGTGCTTCATGTGTCGCAGTTCTGTAAATTATAAGTAATAAGTGATTTTTCCTGTTACATTCACCACTATTGATCTTTATTCCTGATTAAATTTACAGTTAAATGGACCCCTTTTCACTTGGGGTTTTCCTTTCTACTCCAAAGAATTCCTCAGCTCAGGGAGGGGGGTGTCTTCACATGCCTGCTTCCAAAATATGTTGCATTTGAGTTTTTGAAGTTACCTAAATATTTTCATCATTTTAACTACAGAGGAGGGAAAATTTGAGAGAGAGAGAGAGAGAGAGAGAAGGGTGGAGGGAAAGGAAGGAAGGAGGGAGGAAAGGAAGGAAGGGGGAAAAAGGAGGGAAGGAAGGAAAGAAGGGGAGAGGAAGGAGGGAAGGAAGGAAGGAAAGTAGGAAGGAAGGAAGAGAGGAAGGAAAAAGGAAGAGGGAAGGAAAAAGGAGAGGAAGGAAAGAGGGAAGGAAAACACGTGTAAATGCTCCTTACAGAAGATGAGAGGTCCAACAGCAGACTGCCTGAACCTATGAAGATTGTTCAATGTATTTCTATATGTTGAAGATAATAGAACAGAATTGATAATAAAATATTCTAAAAAAATTTATGAAGCCAAAGATGTGTCTACTGTCTGTGTCCAGAAGCACAGAAGTGCAATGAAAATACTTCCCAAGCCATAGCTACGTAATGGGTTATACAACTGAGTTATTTTTGAAGCAGTACTTTGTTTATAATAATGTCTTTTTATAATCCCTAACTTCTAATTAATGCAAAATAAATCACCCACCTAGCACATTCTGTCGTTACCAAATTACCTGCACTTCATAAGAGAATCATTCTTGAACGCATTTTTAAATCATGAGTATATGAACATTTCTTTCACTGAAGGTATTTTCCTAAGTTTACTAATAGTGCATACTTTTCTGTATGTCCTAACGACTAAAATGTATTTTTATACAAAAACCTGACTCCTTTATGGCACCACAAAAAGGGTATTTTGCCCTTTTTTTAGACCCAAACATGCTCCATTTTTATCCAAGAATTTCATGGCTCTTCCATTTAACTCATAAACACGTTCATTCTGTTATATAGTGTGTCCTGGGAGTACTTCCAGAAACAACAAGTCCCATCCCTGCCTTTTCATTTTTAAAACAACTTTATTTACTTATAAAACCCTCCAAGACACAGGCCGCACCGCAGCCCCGGGTTGCCCCCCCTCCCTGCCCCGCACGGGCTGAGGGGCCCCCACGGCACCACCGGGCTGTGCTCAGGGCACCGGGTGGGTCGTGGTGCCACTGTGACCCTGAGCCATTTCCAGCCCACACTTCAGGGGGGCATGGAGGGCAGTGCCCTCGGCTTTCCCGCCCAGGTGGCGGGCACTATAGTCACACTGACAGGCAGCGTTCTCCCTGACCTTCCCCGACCCTCCTACTGCTTCCCGCAGACCAGAGGGAAGCAGAAAGAGACCCTGCATCCAGACTGGCCCACCCACCAGAGGGGATGGGGGTGTCAAGGAGAGAAATGGTGCCATGGTGGACGTTGTCAGTGGACCCCAGGGGCCGTCAGGGGGCTGGTTCAGCTGAGGCCGGACACACAGACAGCCCACGGGCCTGAGAAGGGCACAGGGGGCCATTTCTGGGTGCAGAGAACAGCAGATGCCAAACCCATTATGCAATAACACCTGTCCTGTCCAAGGGGAGAACACGTGACCCCTCAAGGCCCCGACACTAAGTGTAGTGAAGGAGACTTGGGATCTCTCTCGACGTCTATCTGCAGCCGGGAGAAAGAGGGAGTCAGCCGGGAGCCCCAGTGGGGGGCACGACAAAGCTAGCTAGAATCCAGTGGAAGGAAGCGTCAGAAGAGTGGTCAGGAATTCGTGTGCAGTGGATGAACAGAACAGATCCAAGGTGTCCTGGGGTGGGGGGAGGCTGAAAAGAGAAGGAGGGATGCCGTGGGCAGCCCCAGAACTCCAGGTGAAGCCCCGAGAGTCTGGGGTTGCCCAGCACACGTCTGGGAGCATTTAATGGTCAGCCCGTGGGCGCTGAAGGCCGAGACTGACCCGGCAGGTCCGGTCGTGGGAACTGCCACTGCCCCTCGTGATGCACCCCAACAAACAGAGACCCAGCTGCCTTTGGGGGGCCAACTTCAAACATTTACTTGCCATCACACGACACCTTTGAAAGACGGGCCAAGAGAGATAGCTTTTTGTGCCATTTCGTTACGATGAGACTTGATGCCATTTTCTTCCTGCTTTTTTGTGCTTGGGATGGCTGAGCTACTTAGAGCAGTGATTTTATAGTTTTTACCAAATTGGGGACATTTTTGCACATTATTTTCTCAAAGAGGTTTTCTGTTTCTCTTCTCTCCTTCAGATGGGGCCTTTCGAGGTTGTCCGTCGCACAGATCAGTGGCGCTCTGCTCATTCCTTGACAGTCTTCTCCACTCCGTGTTTCACTTACATGCTGCAAATTTCTCTTGCTGTGTTTTCAGGCTCACTGATCTTTCCCTCTGCGATGTCTGCCCTGCTACTGACCAGTTACGTTTTCCTCCTCGGACGTAGTTTCCATCACTGGACATTTGCTTTGACTCATTCCTCGATCTTCCGCGTCTGCCTCTCACACACTCCACTCGTCCTGCAGTTTCCTGAAAACAGCTACAGAATACAGTTCCCACGGCCGCTGTAGTGTCTGTAGCTGGTTCTGCCTCCTGTGTCGTTTTCAGATGTATTTTGGGTCATTTTCTCTTTGTCTGCTTCTTTTCATACTGGTCATCTTTTTATTGAATGGCAGATATTCTATATTTTTGGTGTGATGGATGTTTTTACATCCCTATGAATATCCTTGGGCTTTGTTCTAGGGCACAGTTATGTCACTCGGGGACAGTCGGATCTTGTCAGGTCTTGTGTTCAGTGGGACCCATGCCGTCTTCAGTCCAGGGCTAAGCATTCCCCCTGCTCGGACAAGACCCTTCTCGTTACCCTGCTGATGCCCCATGAATTAGAAGTGCATTTCTCTCTGGCTGGGTGAACACACTCTGTTCCTGGCCTTCTGTGAAGTCCAGAGACTGTTCCCTTGGTCCTTTTGGGTCATTCTTGTCCCAGCCAGGGGGAGTTCTCTTGCGAGCACGCAGTGACCCTCCACCGAAGACTTGTGGGGACTCGTCTGCTGATCTGGAGAGCTTTCTCTCTCTCTCTGCAGCTGTTCTTTCCCTGGTACCTGATGGGGGGGGGAACTCTATCTCCTTTGGCCTATATGGATTCCCAGCCCCATCTCCTCCGCTCAGGGAAAGAGCCAGCCTCCTCCTGGGGAACGGTCTCCCCACTGAGGCATGAGTGGTGGCAATCACAGACTTGCGTGTTTGCTTCCTGTCTGCCGGCCTCTCTGGCTGCTCTGGCTGCTATCCAATGTCAGAAAACCCTTGCTTCATAGTTTGTACTCTTTCTTCTGTTGTTGCAGGTAGGAGAGACATCCAGTCCCCGTAACTTCATCTTGGTTGGAAGAAGAATCAAAACGATCAAGATCTATTTTTCTAAAGTTATAAAAGGTCAGTGTACAGAGGAGATAGATGGAGCAGGCGACCATCCAAGACTGTGTCAGATAATGACAAAATTAAATAAAATAACCCAGAGAGAATAATTATCTATGATTATTTACAATAATTTCTTATTTATCTATTTTCAATCCATCTGTTATTTATCTAATAAAATAATGTATTATTAATTCATTAACAGCTTTCGGACTGCCACTCTCCATTCTAACCACTGATATGAAATATCTCATTTATAACTCGAAATAATCTTTTGAGGTAGGCACTTTCTAAACTCCCATTTTAGGGACGTGAAAACCAACACAGAGATAGGAAGTGAATCACTCTGGTTGTAACTTACCAGAGCTGGGGACCCAACCGGGGCTCACACTTCCCAGACTGGACTCTACCGGTGCGGAAAAAACTTCGAAACTACTCAGCACCGGAGAGCACCCAGGCTCTTGAAGAAAGAGAAGAGGGACTCTGCCTGACCTTGTCAGGTACCCAGTATTATTGTAAGTTATTGGTCACCTCTGTTCTTTTTCTCAAGGCCAGTACAGTTGGGAAACAAGGCCGTGTATCCTCTTGAAGCCGTACGTTCCTGCCCTGTCCGCACACCTGCAGGGGCACGTCCTCGACGCGTTTGAAGACCACCGTCGGGAACCTCCAGCCGTGGTTCTACAGGGTCCTAACGCTCTAGAAAGCAACGAGAAATTTCCTCTTTTCCATGTGCTTTACGAGCTGTTTGTGCTCAGTGCACCTGACAAAATCCTGTAGTTCACTACCTACACGCATAGACAGATCAACATCCTATGTCCAGGAATTTCATACAGCAGCTCAGTTAGGATTTGTTCTTTAAATGGTCACTGTTCACACCATCGAACCTGACGTGTGGAAGTCACAGGACGCCTGTGCGGTGGTGTCTGTGCTTTTCACTCCCATTCCCTGTCTTTCCAGCTTTTTCAAAAAAGATTGACTGACTTCAGAGAGAGAAAGAGAGAGCAGGGGGAGGGACAGAGGGAGAGAGAATCTCAAGCAGACTCCGTGCTGAGTGGGGAGCCCGACGCGGGACTCAATCTCATGAACACGAGATCATGACCTGAGCCAAACACTTAACCGACTGCACCATCCAGAAGCCCCTCCCTGTCTTTTCGGCTTCGACGTGAATTCATAGAGGCCACAGCAGTGGCTGGAATGTAAATCGGGGTGGAATATACAGTGGCAAACCGTTTGTAGCTTCTGTGTCTGCGAGGCCCGCACACCCTGCAGCAGAGCTCAGCTCCTTGCAGGACCCCAGGCCGAGAAGCCCCTTCTCGGCCACGTGCCCCTGCCCTGTGGGTGCGCCCCCTTCCCCAACCCATCTCAGCCACTCCCCTCGGACATGTGTCTCCCACCAGCAGCCCTCCCTCTGTACTGCGGACCTTTCTTTAAAAGTCACTGAACAACTTTGTAACATAAAATGTATGTACCAGAATATTTCCCCGGGACAGATGGTTTGCTGCAGCTCCGGGTTCAGAGGTGGGCTGACTGTAAGACACAGAGCAGACTGGGGAGTGTATCCATCAGGAGAACCGAGGGCACCCTGCTTGCTAACAAGCAGCCCTTGCCTCTCAGCAGCTGGGACAGCACGGGCTGATTTTCTGCTCGTGATCCACACCCATCTGGAGCCCGCCTTGGCTCTGCTCACTATTATCTTCAGTCTGGGACCTAGTCTGATGGAGTCGCTCTCTGGGACACTGTCAGTCTTGACGCAGAAGGAGAAGGGAGATAAGAGGGACCTAGAGCTGGCTTCTAAAGCTTCTGCTTAGGGACGAGGCGTGTCCCTTCCTCTCAGTTTCCATCATCTGCACAAGTGACGTGCACTCAGAGAAGTGGGGGCTGGGCTTACACAGTCCTCCCAAATCTCCTACCCGAAGGAACACTGGCAGTTTCAAGGCCAAGCCTGGTGTCTATGGGCAGAGGATTATCATGTCCCCAGGGAAGGAAAATGAATATTTTGAATAATAATCAAATCTACCCCACAGAGGACAGGCTTTCTCTGTTGACTTCGAGTTACTCAGCCTTGCCTTTTCCCGGTGACAGCAGAGCTACAAATTGCAGGAACGTGAGCACAGCAGCAGAACCCTCTGGCACATATAGGAAGGCAAGAACTCGTACCGAGAAACAAAGTCGCTGCTCCCATCAGGATGCGGACTGGAGAGAAAGACTGCTAACCCATCACACGTGGGGACCTCCCGCTCTAGCAATTATCACATGGGTCTCAACTCTTCAGGCTGGCACGTGCGGGCCAGAGCTCAGTTCCTACCCTGTCTGGTCCATGTAGCACAGGCATGAAAAATTCAGAACACAGATGTCAGTCAATAAAGAGGATAAAAGTCTATCAGGGGCTTGAACAAAGATGTTCTCTCAGAGTAAGGACCTCACCGCCCTGGGGAAACAAGGTAAAATGGAGTTTAATTGTCTCATTTAAGAAACTGAGATTATTTTATTCACATAAAAATGCCTGAGATAAAAAAATATAATTGCGGAGGCCATAGACAACACCCCAGAGAGGAGCTCTCTGAATCCGTAGCAGGCTTTAAAAGCTTCATCTCCTTCTTCCGAATGCGGCGTGGAAGATCAAGTTAGCTATAGAATTAGGAGCAGCAAGTGGCATAGAAAATCGCCCAGTGGAGCCCGCAGGAGAAGGCTGACTTGGAGAAGAGCTCTGGATGGTGTGAGTAATTTCGAAAGCAGGACACGCAGCGTGGAAATACGTTGTAATTGTCCTGCACGACCACTGCAGACGACCATGCTGGAGCATGAAAAGCTCCCCAGCGCAGAGGGTCAGGTTACCAGGCAGAGCCTCAGGCTGGCCGACCATCAGCTCCAGACTGTCACTTCCCGCAGAACCTTCCCTGACTGGGCTTCTGTACTGTCCTCGCAACTGCGTTCTTGCGAGTCCTCCCAAACAGCGCACTGGCACATGCCGTCCGCGACGAAAAGCGTGTTCACCATCCTTGCGTGTGTTATACCGACAGGCAAGTGTCAGCAGTTCTCTCTCCTTCTCTCTAATTTTATATGTAAATATGTATATGTCATGAATGTTGAAATTACGAGTTCCATAACTATGAAAACTCATAGCCACATGCGTGCAGTGCGTCCGCCCATGGGATGAAGTTCATGAGCAGAAAGCCAGGCTAAGCAAGAGGAGACTGACACATAACCAACACGGAGCATCTCCAACACCCACGTCCACGGAGGCTCGTTTGACCCGATCAGTCACAGGCATGGTTGTCATGGGATGAGGAGGGCACCCAGGGCCCTGCCCTGATATCATGGGATGGAGACAGGAAGAGAGCAGAGCAAACCAGAAAATGCCAAATAGGGAAACCGGAGCCCAGTCGGGAAGGAGGAGTTCATCGAGCATCAGATGGAAGAGTGAGGACTGAAAACAGGTCTGAAGGTCTCAGTGACGGTTCCAGGAGTGATCTGAGGAGACATGTGGCCCCAGTTCACCGGCAGCATCTGGACAGGCCAGCCCCCGTCTGTCCACACGAATGTGCACTGGTGCCGGGCGGGGCGGGGCCTCGTGATGCCCCCGCGATTTCGGGCACCGTGACCGCAGTAGGAGTGCGTCTCCCACTGCAAAACCGCACGTAGGCATCCACCGCCCCCAACACACACGCACATACGCATGCACACACGAGCACACACGCACACGCATGCACACACACTCACACACACACACGCATGCACACACGAGCACACACCCCAGAGAAGGAAGTGTGAGTAATACGCGTCTTCACCAGATGTGACGAAGGCCGCCTCTTTCTTCTATTCGGCTGAATCCTGAGGGCTCGTGACCGCACGGCCTCTGACGCGCGGACTGCGCTGCAGCAGCCGTGGACGTGGTGCCCACGTGAGGCACGGAGGCCTGCAGCCTGCTGACCCCACCCTCCGGTGGCTTTCCGCCAGAGCTGGGTGAGGGGCCCGCCCTCGGGGAGCAGGAGGCCTGGTGGCGCCGGGGGCCCTGGCGGGGGGCTCTCTGTTGCAGAAACCGCAGGTCTTAGAGGGGAGACAGGGCCAGTCCTAGGCGCCCCGTGCGTCCAGCCCCGGCGCTGCAGGGGAGGGAAGGGGGAACCAGGGAGCGCCAGCCCAAGATTCTGTCCTTCACGGGGCCCCCACTTTGTTCTCCGGGCATCAGCTGGAGCCTTGGGCATCGCTGATTCCCCGAGGACGGAGTGACTGTGGCCGGGGAGGCGTGGAGGAGCAGGCAGAGCGCCCTTCCCGAGCCTTCCTTACCCCGTGCTGCCCTCACTCTGATCAGGACCACGCCCCTGCTCTGTGACCGCGTGCCTCGACCCGCTGCCCTGGACGAAGCTTCTCCATCCGCGCCTCCTGGGTGTGGAGGCTGCCTACTTCCTGCCTTTCCGCACCCCGGCCGAGTCCTGCTGTTCCCTGGAAGGCGGGCAGTGTCCATGCTGCATTTAGGGGGTGCAGACTAGATTCTTAACAGGGGTATTTCTTCATCTCACTAAGGCTACATCTTGCTCCACCCAAGTTAAAAAAAGAAAAAAGAACGTACATAGAGCTAAATATAGCATCCTGGGAAATCCATGGCAGCCCCAGTGCTCTGTAGGGGACCCCGGATGGTGAAATCACTTCGTCCTCCTTCTCAGGGCACACGCACGCACACTCCGACACTCACTGGCACGCGTCCACTCGGCGCCGCCCGTGTTCCAAGTTCCACACTTTCCAGCTTCATTATTCTCTTGGCTTCTTTTTTCCTCTCCTGGGTCCAGCTGACCTGGCAGTGAACCCAGGTTGGATCCCCGGGCCACGTTCTCGTTAGTATTCCATCCCGGTGCTCTGCATGGTGACTCTGCTCTTGGTGGAGAAGGTTCCAGGGAAAGAGAAGCCCGGAGAGACAAGGGCACCGTGGGAAGGATGATGACAAGGAGAGACACCTCCCTGCATGATCCAGCCAGAACCAAGCCGTTCTCCCTCAAAATGTGCAAACGCAGGTAGAGATACTCTGTTTACGCCAAACACAAACCTTGTCAGGCCAGCCACGCCTTGTCTAAGTCAGAAGGAGGGCCCAGGGGTTGTCACTTCCCAAACTTTTCTTAAAGTAGGGGGTTCAAAGAACACTTTAATAAGATCAAAGACTGATTCTCAAATAGAAGTTAGACAGGCTCAAATATGCCGTGGCTTCTGTATATATAAGTAAATTCTAGAAAATAAAACGCTCAACACACTATTGATTCTATGTAAATATCGACTTTGGGGCGAAATCATAACGCTGAACATAGAATCTCTCATAATAGGTAACTTTTACTGAGCGTTAATGTCCCAATCTGACAGAGACGCTGTTAGCTCCATTGTGTGAAGAAGAAATGGAGAGACGCAGAGGCCAACTAACCCGTCTGGAAACACACGTAGTGAGTGGTACAAACCCAGGTCATCTTGCCAGTCTGCATGATTCAGTACAAAAATGTAGTCTCTCAGCATTTAACACCCCACTCCAGGGAGCTGAGAAGACAGCCTCTGTTTATTATTGGTCCGTAATTATCTTCCTATAAGGTTGCTTTGTAAGCATGATATAATGAACAGAAGCAACCAGATACTATCTATCAGGAAGAAAAGGCAAAGACTGATCTAAGTTAACTCCCCAAGCTTCACTGAAGGCTTAGGGGGAAAAAATGCTTTGCTCATAAACAAATCTAGACAGAAGTTGGCCATGCTGCTTTGTTTTGAGAAAACCTCTCTCCTGGTGGAACACTGGTTGCAAAGTCCTAAACCGTTATTC